>NC_061106.1:9353158-9390658 GCF_015104395.2 Macrobrachium nipponense | reverse complement strand
GTACAAAATTACCACTATTTCCCTGTGCATATCTCACACATTTTTTTATGGTGTTCTATTCTCTTTTCCAGTGCTTTGCCCATTTGACCAATGTAAAAGTTGTCACAAGACTTACATGGAATTTTATATACACATCTTTCAGTATTGTCGGGGGAGTTCTTGATAAGTACATGTTTCATTGTTTAATTGTTTTCAAAAGCGACATTAACACCAAAATTCTTCAGGAGATGGGGGATACCTTTCATATTATTATTATAAGGTAGTACAATCAAATAATTTGTGTTGCAAGGTTCTTTTTGGTTTTGCCACTTCTAGTGCATTGTTTAGGACACCGTCCGGATATTTCTGTTTCTTGCCTGTATTCCGAATCTTATCTATTTCCTCATCTACATATTCATATATTCATTCATTGATTCTAGCTTTATAAAAGAAAGTTGCAACAATAATATGAACATCAGTCAAGGAATGTATAAACTTGATCCTTTAATATAAGAAAAATTTGTAAACTGTTTAAATTTTAAGTTAGCCAGTAGAGATGTATGGAAATAGGATTATTATATATGTAAACACAGTAAGAGGGCAGTAGTGGTAATGAGATTTCCAACCCCGCCTCCCTGACACCTGCCAGGTGTGGACTTGTTGTCTCCTAAGGTGGGTACGTTTACCGGTAGTGTCCCGTGAGAATTTATTTTAAATTTTAGCCAAAATGATTTTTGAAAGCTACTCCTACCTTGACACCTTCCTGTGGGTGGAACTGCAGTCTCAAACGGTTGTGTGTATGTTCGTCAGTACTGTCTCTGTAGTACATATATTTGTGACTTCTAATACTATGTATCAGTCCTTCGTCAATGGCTTGGAAATAAAGTCGAAACCGGTCAGGACCTACACTCTGGCTCTTATTTTTCACCCGTGGATATGTAAGATATATATATATGTATATGTATATATATATATATATATATATATATATATATATATATATATATATATATATATATACTTATACATACACACACACGTATATATATACTATGTATATATATAATATATATATATATATATATATATATATAATATATATATATATATATATATCGTAGAAGATGAAATATCATGTGATATAAATCCAGTTCTGAATAACCTGGATGTGTCTTAATGATACTAGGATTAGTGAATCACATTATGAACTGTAAACACTGAAATTTACTATATCGGTAAAATTTTTCATTAATTATGTAAAGTTCATGATGATAATAAATATATTATGTAAGATAGACACACACACATTATATATTATACATATATATATATATATATATATATATATATATATATATATATAGATTATATATATATATATATATATATATATATATATATATATATATATATATATATATATATATATATATATATATTGTTTGTGTGTGCTGCCTTAATAGCGAAATATCATAAGACGAGAGAGAGAGAGAGGAGAGAGGAGAGAGAGAGAGAGAGAAGTACTGATATTGCAGAGTGGGTGTTGCGTCAGCGTTTGCTTGCTAATTGTCAAACAATTAGAAGGTGTTGTGCGTCTGCGCTGAGATGGAAAATTTCTTTCTTTCTCTATGAAGGTCTACAGTTTGTGTCGATCCACTTTTTAGCCTTTTTTTCCCCCTTTTTTTTTTGATGAAATGCAATTATTTTCTGTAATCGATACTACCCCTGAAATATGCTGATAAGGTAATGAATTTGTTATCCTTTAGAATGTTATTGCTCTTGTTGTTGAAATTATCAACGTTATCTTATAGGAAACTGTCTGTCATTATAAATGATAAGTACAATGAAAATTCGAGTTTGTGTCATTGCTAAACTATAATGGTCTTTGTCTGGCACTCAAAATTAAAGTAAATCAGCAGAATAATATTGTGAGGCATTTTGAAGAGGTTTAGGGTTCATCTTCTGAATAAACATCATTATTTTGAACTCCTCAAGACAGTACTGACTGAGATCACGATGAAGGAAGAGTTTTTTGGGGATATTAACCACCTCTCTCTCTCTCTCTCTCTCTCTCTTCTCTCTCTCTCTCTCTCTCTCTCTATCTCTCTCTATCTCTCTTCTCTCTTCTCTCCTCTCTCTCTCTCTCCTCTCTCTCACTTGGAGTAATTGTTAAAAACAGCATGGTAATGTTTCAGGAGTCGCACTCGTTTTCGATTAATACCTTTTGCACGACGTCTAGGGATAAATATTCGTAAATGAGTAATTTTTCATTTGGTTCTATTGGTTCAATGTAAGCCAGAGGCGTTAGGTATACAAGTGTATTATAGTAGATAAACAGGCGCTAATTTTTTCTTATGCGAAATGAGGGAATTCTAAAATTCTGAAATGAACCAGTTCTTTGCTTTTTTAATCGGGGAGGAATAATAATAGTAATAGTTAGTATTGATGGTTGCTCGCTACCATTTTTACAAGACTTTAAATGACCATTTATTACGTTTTATCGTGTAAAGAATCTACAGTCTTTGAATAAAAATTCTATCATTATTTCAAAGTAAGCGTAATGTATGCTACTTGACCATCATTCAGAGATATCATTTCTGGCTGCTTTCTCAGCCAAGTCAACATGACTGACTGTTTAGAACCTTAATTAACCTTTCAGAAGTCAAGGTGGCAGAATAAGGCAAGCTCAGAGAAACGATTTGACCTCACGCGTTTTCTTCCTATGCTTCATTGAATTGAAGAGAGGTATTCACGTCATGATTTTGTGAAACTGACGCCTTCCCTTTTGTCCTGCACTTTGCACTTCTATGAATGCTGTGCCTTACGTGACATTTGAAAGAACTGTTTTGCTTCCTATACAAATGGGATAGAATCATACCAGTTGCATGGTTAAAGGAAACAAACGAAAGAAGTTCAGCTGCTAATAAAACTCTACAACACATATCTATCCTCACCACCCTCCACGTACCCTCCATCAAATTTGCCAGAAGCTATTTTCAAGATCATGTATACCAAGTGCAGCATTTCCATTTGTTGTCAAACTACTCACATGTCTTTTTCATACGAAACCATTGATTCACACATTTTTTTTTATTAATCTAAACACACACTGTTCTTTCTTTGTTCATTCCTCTGACCTCTGTCACAAATCTCATTCCAGTTCCTTGTTTATAAATTCCTTAGTAAACAAAGTAATGTTATTTCTTATAATTCTTATAGTTTCCTCATCCACCTGTACCCCAATACATAGAAACAATTTGTTTCACTTCTCATTCCCTCCAGAAGCTTTCCCTCGTCCAGACATAGTAGCTAACACACCTTAGTCAGCCACTCAACCGCGCTTTCAGAACTGTGCCAGAGCATCACCCTTGTAATCCCCATCTCCTACCGGTGTCTTCCTACCCGTCCCTCAACCTCCTCAACGGTAACTACCAGCATATTCTCAAACTTACTCTGGCAACAAGCCCCCGACCCACCCTAACTCTTGCAGCATTCAGTACTACCTCGCTGTTAATTTCAGCAATATCTTCAAACCACTTACTCTACTGACACAGGAATACATTTTTATCAGATCACAGAATTTCAGTTTGATACTATTTCATTTTAACATCCATTCATTCATTACCCTTTACTCAACAATAACTTCCTTGTGGAAGCAATTTTAATTTTCCCTTTAATCACTGTTTACCTTCTCCCCACTTACTATGACATACTTTCTTTTTTTTCTCTCATCTCTCTCGTTTGACTACCCTCATTAATCCTTCTGTACTCTTGTAAATGTCTTGCAATTGCACCAATAAACATCTGTTTTTCTTTCACTGATCCTTTTCTTTCAAATATCCTATAACCAAAACTTCCATAGTTGACTTGATGGCCCCACCATGGGATGAAGCACTTTTCAAAATTCTCAACATACAGAGTGAAAAAGTCACCGAATTGCCGAGGACATGAGGTTGACTGCTACACATCCTGTACATGCTGTTACAAAGAAGCCAAAGAAGAAACAGTGATATATACACACAACACACACACACACACACACACACACACACACACATATATAATATATATATATATATATATATATATATATATATATATATGTATATATATATTATATAATATATATATATATATATATATATATAATATATATATATATATTATATATTATATATATATATATGTATAATATGTATATATATATTTATATATATATATATATATATATATATATATATAAAAATATATATATATATTATATATATATATATATATATATATATATATATATATATATATATATATAGTATAATATATATATATAATATATATATATATATATATATATATATATATATATATATTTGTGTGTGTGTATGATAGACAACTAAATCATTTGAGCTGTTACTCCAAGTCTTCCCGATTCCGAATAGTGCGCAGATCTTTTTACGTCTACTGTTGCTGTAACGAAGGTCGAATTTATGAGAAGCAACAGAAATTTCTTGACGATATCAGTTAAGAAAATAATCGAGCACAATTAATCCCTTTTAGAACATTTTCTGCTATCTAAGCATCATTTTCCTAACTTATAACTTTTCTAAATCTCCATTACTATTTCAATCCATTATGTTCACTTATGTGGGAATGCTTAGTGTGTATGTTGGTGTTTTTTATGTGAATATTTTAGTTTTAGAAACCATTTGCTTTAACTTACATGAGAGAGAGAGAGAGGAGAGGAGAGAGAGGGAGAGAGAGAGAGAGAGAGAGAGAGAGAGAGAGAGAGAGAGGGAGAGAGAGAGAGAGAGAGATATTACTAAAATCTAAAAGGCAGATAAAAGCATACTCTCAGAATCACTCTTCATTTTGAGGTGTTGCATTTATTTATGAGTAGGAATGTTTTTGTGGCGGCTCACTGGCTGCATCAAGCAGGAAGAGGAGTCTTTATCCGGGTAGATGAAATGTAATTTCGCATGAAGAGGTAGGCTACGTCGTGTAAATCAGAGGCATGCTAAATTAAAAGTTTATTCTTGTGCGCCATGAACTGATTTAAAGACGTTGACTCATGTTACCTTTATAGCAGTTCTAATTTGCGTCAGGTATGCTCCTACTTAATTAGATGAATTAAGTGCCTGTTAACGAGTGGTTAGAGTTATAGAGCGTCGGGTATTAGGCAGCCAAACTTGCCCAGGACGAAAATTATGGTGTTGGCAAGTGTTTTCCCAGACTTCTTCCCGCCGTCAATTTGGCGCGAAGGGGCGTGGTCGACCATCAGAGGTTTGGTATACGCTAAGATGGCAAGAATTTACACGTTTTAAGATGTCTTTGCTCTTTAAAAACCTGTGTGTATACGCGTTCATTCGTCAGGAGGCAGCTAAGAATGACACTAGGATGCTTAGTGAAACTTTGTCCTAAGATTATGAAATGAGAGATAGCTCGAGAACCTGGAGGAAGTCGCAGACAATAACTAATCCGAACGCAGCCATCAGCTGGCAAGAGGCATGGGTGCGCTTTTCCATTGGAGTCATGCCGTATTTCCTCCACTAATTGGTTCGTTTCTGTGTGTCAGATATAGCCGTCCTCACAATGCAGAACTGATTGCCTCTTCAGAACTCACGAGGGATTCATAAATATTCCCCTAACTATCACTACATCTGGATATAATTGCCAAAGAAAAAAGTCGAATAGCTTTCGTAATAAATCCTCAATCTTTTACACAAAACAACGGAGTTAATTACCCTTCACTATCTCGAAGCCTCTCTTGGAATGCAGGTTTCAAGGAAGTATCTTTAAAGAGGCGCTTTCTTTCTCCTCCTTTTTACACTCTTTTCTCTCTGATGCGAGATCTACATTTGATGATGTCAGGAGAGGCAATCGTTTACTCAGTAAACATTTGTTTAGTGGTGTTTGCATAATGCCTTTCTAACGTTTTTAGATTCTTTTATATTTATAAGTTTACTTTTCGTCAAGGAATATTCATTATGTCACAATTTCTTTCAGTGAATACACACACACACACACACACACACACACACACACACACACACACACACACACATATATATATATATATATATATATAATATATATATATATATATATATATATATATATATATATATAATCAACTATTTACCATTCTATCTTCCATACAGAGATACGTATTATCTCCATATAAATACATATACATACATGAGTATATATATATATATATATATATCTATATATATATATATATATATATGTCGTTGTGTGTGTGTGTGTGTGTGTGGTGTGTGGTGTGTGGGTGTGTGTGTATAATTTAACTGTGAAAAGCTGAATTAAACTGAATCTGATATCTTTCCAGACGTTACAATTGCATCTTGAGCTTTGCCTATGATAATGCAAAATACATTTATAATTCGTCGCTATTTTTTCCTTCCTTGATTGGGTGGCTCCTTAAAAGTATAATGCCAGCTGAATGATCCTGTGGTATTTTTAAAGACAATGATCTCGTTAAAGTTATCAGAGGATACAAGACAATCATGTTCAATTCTTGTCATCATATGCTAAGAAAGATTCCAAATATTAAAATAGTAGACTACATTCTTCAAAATGATATACATACATACATATATATATATATATATATATATATATATATATATATATATATATATATATATATATATATATATATATATATATATATATATATATATGCACTTTGCATTTTCATAGGCAATGCTCAAGAGGTAATTGTAACGTCTGGAAAGGTATCAGATTCATTATAATTTTGTTCTTCAAAAAAAAAAATGATGTGTCGGTTCTTGAGAATAGTTTTCTTTAACCATAGCCCCATGGACTGATACTCTCATATAATATCCTGAACAATATAATCAAGAAACATCGCGTTGAGTAAGAAAAGAAAACTATATCATAAAGATACTTTTTATCAGTGTTACCCTCACAGTCATTAACAAAATCTTTAGAAATATATTGCCTGACAAAGACCACTCAAAGAGGTGGTAATGTGCCAAGAACATAAGTTATTCAACATGTAGAATCACCCTTCTGCCGCTTCTCTACCCTGCCTTCTCTCTCTCTCTCTCTCTCTCTCTCTCTCTCTCTCTCTCTCTCTCTCTCTCTCTTGCAAATGTTGGGATTAAAGGAAGCATTAATCTTTATGATAGTTGTTAGTTTCGATCACATGAGTAGCTATCATTTATTGTTCTTTTTTCAGAATCATTTCTTTTTCTTTCACTTATAACTGAGAAACCAAACGGAAAGAAACTTAATGGTTCAGGAGGGATGACCCAATCCTGCGATGAAAAAATATAAATGCAAACAAAGCAAGAAGACGACAAACTTTCTATCATCTCCTAAACAGGAAAAATGTCGTCTAAGAGAAAGCTGAAGAGAATCATTATTATCTACAAAAATAAAAAAGAAAAGAAAAGAGGAGACAAGTCACATTGCATAGGGTTATCTAAACAACTAGAGGAAATATGGGCTAACAGGAAGAGAGCAAATAAGTTACATAACATACTTTAATCTCAAACAAAAGAAAGACATATCGGCAAATAGTAAAACAGGAGTCCTCTTGTAAAGAGCAAGTTTCGGCTACCAGGAGTAACGGAAACAGGTCACAAAGATACCGCATAAAAAGGAACTAATTTTGTGTAAATGGGAAGGTGGTAGACAATTCACAATGTACAAATGTCTCTTTGAAAAGGGGAAATCGCCTAGTTTCTCTCTGTCTTTATAGTTAAATCATCCCTTTATATTTGTTGGATTAATGTAATAATTACTGTGTTCTCTACAATATTATATCATTTAAGCTTCATACTAAGGATATTGAACACAGAATCTTATCCTGAAACTCTTTAGTTTTTTCGACAGGGAACCGGAAGTGATGCATTGCCCAATTAGATAATTTTGTTTCATAATGCTTGCATCGTTAAGAAAATATTGAATTATATGAATATAGTAAAACCCAGCTTTCCTTATATTACATCGGTCTTATTTATTATAAATTACCTCGGACTTATAGCCTGCCGCTCAATAAATTATGTCAGACTCATGGATGGGTATTTTTTGCAAGATCTCTTTAGGTTTTAAAGGGATCACTATGCACACTGGATATTCATTATTTGTGTGTGTGTGTGGCACATATATACTACTCTAATAGATCAAACCTATAGGATGGGTGGAACCTCATGTGACCACCCATGTGGATATTGGCCAATCGAAAGCAAATACTGTAGCTTTGAACTGGAAGACTGTACTGCTACAGACAAATTGTAAGTACGTCTTAAGTCCTCACCAGTTGCTCCAATGCCTGTTCATAGAAGCGTAGCAAACAACTGGTACAGCCATTACAGGTTGATGCTCCTTTGCCATGGAAGACTCATACTTAGAAAGGAGTTTTGAAAGAGCTGTCATCTGAATCATACAACGTCATGTTCGGAAACTCCTGGGCTAGTAGCGGGTACAGATACACAGGAGGAACATGCACTGTCATGGGACATAACCTTGTGGCCAGAGGTGAGGGAAGTGGTAGGCTTCAATGTTGGATGAAAGGGAACTTCTGATCCATAGATCATACTTCTAACCCGGTCCAAAGCACCAAAAACAAGCTTCAGTCATAACATCTCACAAAGAGCTAAAACAATCTTTGTACCAATGCTGCTGAAGGGGCTCTGAAAGGAGGAAAACCTCCATGATTAAACAGAATCCTAAAGCATGAGTCAGATGCTTCTCTGAAGAAAACCTGACAAACCAGAAGCGTTGATGAGCTCTCATAGGTTGTGGACAAATGATAGAACCTATTGGTGCCCCCCCAAAAAAAATTAGGTAGCATAATCACTCAAACTAGTAGTCCTCCAACCCAATCACAATTTTGAGGTTAACAAGACATTATGTAACCTCTCAAAATTATAGTTGAAAATCTGTTGACTTCTCTACAGTTGGTCAAAATGAGCTAACCCCTAGAAGATGGGCTAAATATACATTAACAATAACCTGAGACTGGGAAAACTTTAAGGTTGGCCATTTTCAATAAAAGCACCAGCACTGGAAAGAGGAATGTATGTAAATGCATATGGTATAAGAAAGAAGATTCTAACAAATTTTCTGTACCTTTTCATAGGAAGTTAAATGCAAATATTTCCAACCCTGTATGGAGCCTGTTTTCCAAGACACTAATAAAATCTGTGGATTTTTCAGACTTATGCAGGCTCTTTCTTATATCTTTTTCTTGATTTTGTAAAATTATTATTACAGCTTGCCTGATATTGAAAAAGAGAACTAAAATCAGCAACGCTCTGAGCATATCTATGGACAAGTATTTACGAAATGTACTGGGATGGGGAGATGTGGTATATACCATTTAGCAGGTTACACAGGTTCTTCCTAATGTTTTTTACTTTTCTTTGCAAAAATAAAATGACGGCTGACTTCCTATTGTAATTGATAAGCTACGTACATTCCTACATGAAGCCTAAAGTCAGGCTATTCTCCCTCATATCCTAAGCTGAAGTCTGTGTTACCATATGGTCATTTGTGGCTCGTTTAAATGATTTCAACGTTTTCCTGTGAAACCATGCTTATCATATCATACACCCAGCTATTCCTCTTATGTCAATGATTATTGCACTTTGTAAGATACGTGCTGCTCGGAAACAGATAATGCTGCTGTGATGTACTGAAATACTATTACTGTTTCTATTACTAAGGAACAATACTCTTGTAATGACCTACTGTGTACCATGTGTATGTTTGTAAGCCAGAGTAGTAGAAGAGATCTTAAAATATGGACTCCCTCTAATTGAGTCTCCTCATTTTCTTGTAAGCCTACATGCCCATACAGTAGATTTTAGTGAAGAGATAATGACGAATTTAAACTGAGTGTATCCATTCGTCTTTTGTAGATACAAGACGTACTTACAGAGGGTAATTTCATGATGTCGTGTGGACTTAGTCTGACGGTGTTTCCCACGAGGGAGAAGAGGATTTTACTAGTTTTCTAAGATGTCGATGAATCCAAGAAAGTTCATACGCTTATAGGTTTACAGCTGAAGCAGTATCGAGTTCTCAAGGATTTCGTTCCATCTACAAGGTAGAAATTGGCTGAATGAAATAAAGATGGATTAGCCAAATATTTTAAACCTTAAGTCTACTGTACATTATATTTATAACGGGTTTGATGGGGTTGCAAAACTTTTGAAGAAATGTGATAGTGTATTTAAAACTGGTTTAGGATATTTGAAAGATTTTGAAGTATCCCTAAAGGTAAAATCTGATGCTTTAAATGCAATTTGTAGAATGATTATTGCCGAATACCTATTTCTGAAGATATTTTTGCAACTATAGCTAAGGGTAAATCCCAGAAGTAAATGGTTTTTAATACCCATAACGGACTATTTGTTTCTACAAGGTTATAGTATGGATTGAATAGTGCTGTTGGTATTTTTCAAAGGGTAATGGAAAATGTTCTTATAGATATACCCAATATTGCTGTATATTTAGCTTATATTGTTATTACAGGTCCTACTGAAGATCATTGGGGAACACTTGAATTAGTTTTGCATAAACTTTGTTCTAGTGGTTTGAAGTTCAAGAAGGATAAATGTTCGTTCATGAATAAAGAAGTTCAATATTTTGGTCATAAGTTAGATGCTGAAGGTTTACATGCTTGTGATGAAAATATGTTTTCTGTGCCCATATAAACAAGAATTGAGTACTTTTAATGGGATGGTTAAGTACCACCATAGATTTTTACCTTGCACTTCTAATACAATGGCACACATTGTATACTTTAGAAAGAGATAAGTCAGACTTGTCTTGGGGAGAAAGAAACTTATTTATTTTTAAAGGCTAAGGAATTACTTAAATCTAATACTTTACTTGTACATTACAATCCTGATAGACCATTATTCTTGACTTGTGATGCTAGTTCTTTTGGTCTTAGAGCAGTATTTGAGCAAGAGAATGAAGACGGATCATTAAAGCCAGTGTCGTCGGCTTCCAGAACATTATCTAGATCAGAAAAGAATTATATTCAGATTGAAAACGAAGCATTAGTTGTAATTTGGGTAGTTAATAAATTTCATAAACACCTGCATGGCAGGAAGTTTGAAATATGGATTGACCATAAACCCATATTAGATTTGTTGGGAGAAAGTAAGCAGTACCCCACATAGCATCTGGTAGGATCATTATATAGTCATAAGTTCATTCTGGTTATGACTATAAACAGAAGTTCCTTTACAAATTAATGAATTTGAAATTCCAAACATAGGAGAAGAGGTTTTGTCGCTTAAGCATGTTGACACTACTAATGTTAATTCCTCTGATATACGCAGATGTGCTGATATAGATCCTGTACTATTTCAAGTAAGGTCATGTATTCTGAACGGTTGTAATGATAATTTTGATTTAAAAGATTATACACCATATGACAGTAGAAAAAACCAACTTACAGTATTATAAGGTTTTATTGTATGGTGAGATAGAATTGTTGTACCACCACAGGGACGAAATAAGATTACTGATGAGCTTTATACACTCATCCAAGTATTGTGAAAATGAAAAAACTTAGCTCGATGTTATATATGGTGGCCTCATCATGATAAAGAAAATAAGAGGAAAGTAAATTCATGTAAAATGGGTCAACAGTATATTCATTGGGCTGTTGATAAACAACCATTGCATCCTTTGGAGTTCCCTAGTTGACCTTTGTGTCGTATACATATAGATTATGCTAGACCTATAAAGAAAAAATATTTTTAGTTGTAACTGATGCATATTTTAAATAGCTTGAATTTTTTCCCACTCATGGTTGTACTTCTAAAGTTACAGTGTCTAAATTAAGAAATATGTTTTTTGCATGGATTACCAGATGTAATAGTGAGTGATACTGTTACAGCTTTTGCTAGTGAAGAATTTCAGGGTTTTGTAGCTTACAATGGAATTTGTCACATCACTAGTGCTCCATATCATCCTTCTACTAATGTGTTAGCTGAAAATGCTGCCAAAACCTTTAAAACTGCTTTGAAGAAATTTGAAGGTAAGTAAGGATGAAATTTTGCATAGATTTTCATTTGATTATCGTATCATGCCTCACATCACAACTGGTATTCCTTCTTGTGAACTTATGATGAAAAGAAGGTTGAAAACAAGATTTGATTTACTGAGTCATGGTTTGAATTATTATATTGTAAAAATGCAGGAGGTCCATGCCAAAAATTACAAGGGAAGAGTTGCAGAGAAATTTGAAGAGGGTGATCATGTATATTTTAAGAATTATTCCTGGGTAGGACCAATTAACAATCCATGGACTGTGGAAGAGTGTACTGGTCCCATTTCATGTAAAATTATTAGTATTGCAGGGAATTGTTGTACATAGACATTTTGACCAAATGTTTAAACAAGTGAAACCCTCTCCTGAGATTGAAGGTACTGTTAATTTTAATGATGCTCATGAAGGTCTTGAACGATCTCAATCCTTAACTGACTCTGGATCTAATTTTCAACTAATGTGCAAAATTCTTAAAATATTAGTGAAGTAACAAACAGTTAGCCCTGTGAACACATCTGTAGTAGGACGTTCAAGTCATATACATAAGCCTGTCCAATGCCTTGATTTGTGATTGCATATATTTTGACAAGTACTTGTTAATGTTTACCAGGGATACAGTACCATATACCATATTATTTTTACATTTTTGCTGAAGTGTGTGTAAGTTCTTTCTTGAGGTGTGGAGGGGTATTATGTACTGAAATATTACTGTTTCTGTTGCTAAAAAACATTACTCTTGTAATGACCTTCTGTGTACCATGTGTAAGCTTGTAAGCCAGAGTAGTGGAATAAATCTTAAAATATGGACACCTCCTAATTGAGTCTCTTTATTTTCTTGCAAGCCTACATGCCCATGCATTACAGCTGCAAATATGTTAACACGTGCTAGCACACAAATACTAGTCAACCATCACGAACATTTCTCATGAGAACCATACAATGCAGAACCATAGCATAAAATTAATGTCTGTAGTGTGAACTGTTCAGCAATGCATATGGAGTGAAGAAAGAAGAGGGTAGTATGACTCAACTCAGTGAGCTTCAGGAGAAGAATATGCCTAGTATAGCCGCTTTAGATGAACGAGTTCAATGTAAAGGAAAATCCTGGGTCTATGGTGAACCCCTAGTACACCTGTGTGTGACACAATCACATAGAACGGATCATCTCGGCACTTTCAAGTTCTGTAAAAGGAGGCCTGTCACATACAAATCCACTGTCTAGGAAAACAGTCCATGGACTGTATACACACTGAATAAGAATGTAGCACTGGTTCAATCACAGAATCAGAGGAGCAAGTGAGAAGAGTTGCTGCACTCACCACATACAGGACAAGTGGGTGAAGCACTTCTCTTTCTGTGGAGATATGGAAAGGCTCAGGAAACAGCATGGGTATATGTGGTGGATTGTCCAGGTACTGGCTTTTACCATGAGGGGACCTGTTGCAAGGAAACTTCATAGTTAAGTTTTCCTGATCCATCGTCCAGGGTTGAGTCAAGGAAGCAGGTAGCATTAGCACAACTCTGTTTCAGTGAAACAGTTGAAAGAGCCAGGAGAGGAAAGAGGGCATGGAAGGTGCTTAGTAAAGTCCATGCCGCCAGCCCAGCAACAGTTGACTGGTCAACTATGGTCGACCAAATGCAGCAGCTTCTGTCACATGAAAGAATGTTCCATTTACCATTTATTTCATGCAAATTTTACCCTGCTGATATAAAAATTCAAATATCTATATATCTATATATATATATATATATATATATATATATATATATAATATACAGATGTATGTATGTATGTGTAGGTTCTACATACACTCTGGAACGCACTGAAAAAATTTCAGCCGAACTTGGTATACATACTGCTTACCAAATAATAGATATTAATGTCTAAGCCATAGTGGAACATGCACACACATACACCCTTATAACATCTATATATATAAAGATAATAGATATATATCTATATAATTATATATATATATATGTATATAATATATATATTATTATAATATATATATATATATATACTATATCTATCTATATATATATATAGATACAATATATATTATATTAGATAATAATAATATATTATAGATATTATAATACATATATATATAATACATATATATATATATAGTATATATGTTTCACATACACTCTGAAACGCACTGAGAATTTCAGCCAAACTTGGTGTACTTACTACTTACCAAACAATAGATACTAGAGTCTAATCCATAGTTTTCCGAGGTTTTGCTGAGAAGAATATATGTATATATATATATATATATATATATATATATATATATATATATATATATATATAGTATATATATATGTATATATATATATATATATATATATATATATATATATATATATATATATATATATATATATATATACATATGCATTAGGCTACAATTGTCCTGTAATATCCAATTCAATGGACCTCAGAATTAATATATTTTTATATATGTTAACCAAAGGGGAACTTTTTACTTGATAATAATTTCGTCCTCTTGTGTCTTCGAACCAGCTAACTGGGGAGAAATCAGGACTTCAGTGACATTACAGACTCGGCCAATAAGTGAGATATAAGTTTTCCATTCTACTTTAAATTTTATGCTCGTGACCAAGGAATTTAATTTTTTGTAGAGACACATCAAAATCGCCCAACTCGCTTTTCCATTATGTTAAGATGTCCTCTACATAACGAAGCCAAATCATATCTACAGGTTTGATAGGGTTTATAATTACTGTTTCAAAATACTCCATATATATAAGTTTGCTAACACAGGACTAAGCGGGCTCCCCATTCTGGAATCAAAGTTTTGACGGTAAAAGTTATTACCAAAGGAAAAGACGTTATTAGTGACGCCGAGCTCTATAAGTTGCATTATTTTATTTAATTCTATGGAGAAGTGGTCTGTGAATGGCTCTAGCTTGTTTTTGAGGAATATTAATACATCTTTTATGGGTACTTTCGTGAAAAGGGAGTCTACGTTGTGTACAGGGATATTTGCCGACCTAAATTTGTTGCAAAAGTCTTCTATATGTTCTATATGACTAGGGGAAAAAGTTCCTAACCATTTAGAGATTCTGTAGTTAAAAGCTCCAACCCATGAGATTATGGGACGGAAGGGAAAGTTATCTTTGTGAGTTTTGGGGAGGCCATAGAAATAAGGTAATTTGTCATTGATTGTTTTAAATTTTTCCAAAATTTCTATATTTTTCTTTTACCGAGGTTTCTGATTTTTCTGAAGAAATCTATTGGGACATTGTGGCTCCGGTTTTTTTGTTAATTTCTCATAGATAGTTGTATTATTCAAAAGTTCACAGATCTTTGCTTGGTAGTAACTTTTGTTCATTAACACAATTTACAATCTTTAACTGATCTGGTAATTATAACGTATAATTGGGGGAGTGAATTTATAGCTAACATGAATCTTTTAGGCAGGGGGTGTGTTATTGTGTCTGGTTAGGATGTTCAGAAGAATTCCCTTCAGACATATTTCGTTTTCCTAGTAATTGTTGTTAGCAATGAATTTATCAAATGTTACTAGGAAGTTGAGTTTGTGTTATTTATCAGGATTAAGGGCAAATGACAAACCTAAGTATAAGACTATGGATTGGTTATTAGTTAAAGGGCACATGTATAGGATCAAAACTTTTTTTTGTTGACCAATTACTATTTCCAATTAGTGAGTTAAGTCTACGAACAAGCCTATTGTAATGAACAACACTATTGTGAGTAGCTGTGTTGATACAAATGGAGGATAGGTACTTATATGTGGGCTCCGAAGTGACCAGACGGAGGTTGTGCTGCTCCTAGCTGTTGGTCTTTCCTTAAAAATTCAGTTGCAGTATGGGCAGCCCGCTTAGTCCTTTGTTAGCAAACTTATATATGGAGTATTTTGAAACAGTAATTATAAACCCTATCAAAACTGCAGATCTGATTTAGCATAGTTATGTAGACAACATCTTAACATACTGGAAAACTGAGTAGGGCGAATTTGATGTCTCTCTACAAAAAATTAAATTCCATGGTCCCGAGCATAAAATTTAAAGTAGAATGGGAAACAATAGCCAGATCCCCTTTTTAGATGTCTTAATCAACAGAACTAATGACAACTATAAATTCACTGTCTATAGGAAAACGACATCCTCACTTTCATACATACATTTGTACAGTTATTATGATATTTCAGTCAAACTTGGTATAACAAGTAAGCCCTGAGAATTTGCTCCCCAGAATTTCTTAACAAAGAATTTGAAACAATAAAAAATCATCTTATCTTGTTAAAATACCCGGAGCACATAACAGAAAAGCCATGCATAAAGCAAGAGCATTTTTTTCAAACCCACAGAAAACAAAGAAAAGGAAAAATACACAAACAGAATCGTAATCCCTCACATGGACAACTTACGAGAGATTTACAAAAATTTTATGCCACTCCAACCTTTCATCTTCACTTATCCGAATACACTAGGAAAATCATTAATTAACCAGTTTGTAGAAACGTAGGAGTTTATGAAATTCCCTGTAAGGACTGTGATAAGTCATATTATGGATACACATGTAAATCACTCTTGAAGTGATTAACTCAAACGCCCAGTTAGATATGGACAATATAGTTCGGCAATTTTCCATCATAAAAATAACATGAACCATACCATGGATTGGAACTCATCCCGAATTTTTGACAAGAGCAGCTGTCGATACAAATGTCAAATGGTGAAATCTTCACTGATAAAACAACAAGATAATAGGAGCAACCTTTCCAGTGGAGCTTGGGATTCTGTCCATATAGACAAGGTCTTCCTTAAGGCAACGATGAATAGGATTAAGACAATTAGCAGAACCTATGGCGGCTCAGCAACGGCCCCAGGCATCACTTAAGGGTATTTCTCCCACTATATATCACCAATGGAACTTATTCTGTCATCCACTGCTTGATGAGGGTGGTAATCAGACCACCGAAATATAGTCCTTAGCTTTAAAACAGTGTGTTTTAATAGGCCTTTTATACTTGAGATGTATCCTGTTTTAACAGAAGAATCTATTTGCATATATATATATTTAAATATATATATGGGAGTTTTCAAGTACACAAACAGCTACCACTAATTTTCATACTTAGAGTAAAAATAATAATAATGATAATATAACAATAATAATAATAGGTGATTTTTACTTCGGTGTTGAAACGAGGGGGTTGGGGAGGGGGAGTAGGCTCTTCCTATTAGCTGGAAGGGGAATGATTTATTGGGGAGAGTCCAGTCAAGTGACTAGAATGCTGGTTGGGCTGGAGACAAGTCCCGGGAGTTCTGATCATAGAGCAAGCTGCCTGAAGTAGTGGGCAGCTGAAGGGGTATTCCAGTGGCATGCGTTAGGGTTCTCCTGATGGTGGTAGGGAGGAGAACAGTCTCCTTGGCTATGTTCAAAGACGGTTTTCATTGGAAGATACTGAGGGCCTCCTAAAATTGGAAGCAGTGATGGCCAATGTCGCTGTCCAGGGTTTGAGGGTCACTGCTATGTTCCCTCATATGGTGTTGTAGACCACCTGTTTATGTAGATGGATGGCATTCCTCTTCGAGAGGTGAGTTGTAGACATAGCACTGTAGGAATGGCACCATCCATTCTCATGGCAAAATATCTGTTAAACATCTCTCCTCTTCATGAGGTCTTTGCTAGCAACGGGTCTGTTCCCCTTGAGTTACTGATCCTGATGTAAAGTCAACTTTTCTGTCTTCATGGCAGGGTTTTACATGGGCGCTGACGATGTTCTTCAAGGCCATCTCATCTTTCTTATACTCATTGTTTTGTAGCCCCACGGGACAGTCTAATGGCCCTCTCATTCTTGTAGGAGTGTGTGTGATAATAACACCAGTTGGGAGAATATTTCATCACCTTGGCAATCCAAAGATAAGGGTACCAGGATTTGGACAATTTGTTCTAACTCTGCAGAAGTTGTATTCTAAGAAAAACAGTGCGAGCGGATGCAATGAATGTAGGCGTTCATGACTGAGGATTTTAATTTTCCTAGGCATTCACTGCTGCCAATGCAGCAGAGCTATTTTTGATTGGCTTACAGTGGACCTTTGTGAGAGAGCCTTGAGGAATGCTGACAACATGCACATCCAAAACGAGAATGGCACCATCCACACTTTCCTTATATGTGAAGCAGAGAACCAATTCCTCCTCAGGGGGGCATGTAAGTACCTACAGTTAATTTTTATCAGACGTTATGTTGCTTCGGCGATAGCCTTCCTTGAAAGCCTTTGTGCCATAAATCCCAGGGCATCATTGAGTCATTGGATGTGGAGAGTCTTTTTACTGATGTGCATGTATTTGAAATAATACAGATAATCATTAACAGAGTCTACATAGACGATTCTTCTCAAACAGTGAAATTCCAGAGACATCCCTGAGGTCCCTACTCAGGATCTGCATTAAGGAGTCCTTTTTTCATTGATCACGAGGGCAACTTTGATTTTGGAGTGTCAAGCAACATGCCTTCAGCAGTATCCCTAGAAGAACCATATACGTTCAGTGCGTTGATGATGCCTTCATCAACGTTGCCAATGAAAATGAACTGAAGGTACTTAGGCACCATTAAGGAGGAATCGGTTCTCCTCTTCACATGTGAGATAAGTATGGATGGCACCTTTCACTTTTTGAACGTCCATATCACCAGCATTCTTCAAGCCTTCCACCTTCAGGTCCATTATAAGCTAACTAACATTGAGATCGGGTTCAGTGGCAGTAGTGAATGCCTAAAAAAATTCAAATCAATGTTCATGTACACTTACGTTCGTTATGCCTAGTCAATGTTCTTACTGGAATACAACTTCCAATGAGCTGGAACACATAGTCCAAACCCTGGTGGATAATGGATGCTCTTACTTTCAGGTTGCCAGGGTGAAGAGGAATGCCATCAACAGGTGGTATTATCAAGAGAACCGAGCCCCAGCGAGGCAGAAATCCCTGGTTCTCCCTCCCACTAACAGGAGAAAAGCAAGGCGCGCCCCTTGGATAACCCTTCTGCCGACCACTGCTTCAGGCAGCACCCCACTTCATTAGAACTGCAGGGGCTTGACGCCAGCCAATCAGCACCTTCGTCACTCTGCCAGACTATCCTGGTTGAATCATTCGCTTCCCAGATAATACAGAGTTCCTACCCCATCCCGGTTTTGACAGGCAACCAATAATAATAATGATAATAATAATGATAATAATAATTGCATCTTTTCTGTGATGTATATCATAGTTTATTAATGAATTGATTAGCCATGAGAGAGAGAGAGAGAGAGAGAGAGAGAGAGAGAGAGAGAGAGAGAGAGAGAGAGAGATCAAGCGTATAAAATGTATTTATGGCATTAAGAAGAGACTGACATTCTGTAGGAATGCAAATGAACCGTAACTATATACAGCGTGAATCAACCCTAATGAGTCCAGTTTGTGGATCTTACATGTTCAATATGATCTTGATCTGGCGACGCAGTGGGATAATAATAATAATAATAATAATAATAATAATAATAATAATAATAATAATAATAATAATAATAATAATAATAATAATAATGACACAGCTACCGCAAATTAGGTTAGCAGAATGAAACTGTGGAACCTGGCGGTATTTTTACTATGGCTTGGGAGACAACACAGCTATGAATGTAGCAAATTTGATAAAAAAAACATATTTTTCAGCTCCTCAATTTGCAGTTCTCTTTCGGCTTTTATCAGTTACTTAATAGTTTGGTGGTTTGTAAATCTTAGATGTTGAGATAGCAACTTTGTATCAAGGTCATTTAGTTTTGTTTGGTCCTCTTGAACTCTATGAAGGGCGTAACTTTATCTTGAAGCTTAAGTGCATTTGTGTGATATTACAAATTTAGAAGCATGGGCGGATGTGAACTCTTTGCCACGGACAAGACGGACGCTCTCAGCCTTTGTTGGAATGGGCGTGGGATTATACCCTCTTACAATATTTGGTGGCGAAAAGGGAAACGCCCTTCTGTCCATTCGCTGCTTACTTCTGACTCACCTGTGTCCCATTGCACAATGTCCCTCGGAAGATATTTTGCCTAATTTATATCCTGCTGGCGAAGTCAAGAGGCCATCTTGGTAAAAATTAAATGACTGACAAATCGAAAGACTTTATATTTGTATATAAATGCAACCCCCAAGTACGACCAGAAATGCCTTCGTAAATGTAATTACTTGTGCACGCTGACGCTCATACACACAGAAGTACAAACCCACACACACACACACACACACACACACACAGTGCATGCATGCATGAATGCATGAATGTATGTAAGAATTATATTTGTGCATTTGTACATAATACAAAGACTGTGAAATGATTTAAGATATATCACTTTAGGCAACTTCACTTAAGGTCTGTTTGAGTCGAACGAAAATTTCGTGACCTAAGCTGTTTTGCATCCTGCATCATATTTTCAGGATAAAGTTTTTCAGTAAAGTTAGAAATAGTTGTTCATGACACTAGTACTACGATTTTGAAGATCTACTTCTGTTATGGCCTTTTTTAAGTAAACAAACGAGGAGGTTTGGATGCACACGAAAATAAATTAATTGTGAATGCGGATAAAACCATTGCATTCGCTCGCGAGTTTTGAGGGTCGGCCAACTCTCCGTCATAATTTCCTGTGTTTTGTCGAAATTTCATAAAAGATTTACCTTGTCAGTAAACTTGAATGAAATGACACTAACACTTTTATGACTTTTATGAATAATATTTTCCAGTAAGTAATCATAGTGGTGATTTGATTCCTTTGTACGTGTGTCAGGAGGAAGCAAGAGTTTTTCTATGCATTCGTTAGCTTTTGCCATATGTTTCAAAGTTCCTATATAATCTGGTTTTGAAGTTTATTTAAAGTTTAAGTACAACGTTGCCTTTATATTTTCTAATTTCTGTAAACTTGTTTTTTTTTATTTATTTTTTTTAACTCTCAACTTACTTTTAGCTTAACTCGTTCGCTTAGTTTTCATAAGAATGTGACAAACTTGGTTGATTTGAAAGAAAACCTAGTAGTTTTAGTGGTTCTTATATTTAGCTATTAAACTGGGTGATATTTTGCGGGGACATAACCTTCCTAATCTTTGTTGGCATAATCCAACTTGAAAAGAATCATATGCAGCCAAGTAGCAATCGCGGAGACAAGCAAACAAAACATTCCGCCTTATGGTATTGTGCAAAATGAGACATCCAATTAGCCTTTGTAACAACTCGAAACCATATCCATCATTACCTCTAAAGGCATGAGCAACAAACTAAGTTCTTAGTATCTCTTTTAATAATATAATGATAATAATCATAGGTCTAAGTTGATTCAAGGTGAATTTACGCGATGTCTGATTGTATTAATTTCCATCGTATTGCTTACCAGAGGGAGGAGAAACTCAGCTTCCCTAGTTCCTTTCTTACAGCTCAGTTTTGTTTGTGTGTGCGTGTGTGTGTGTGTAATATGGCCCACGAATTCATTTGACCAAATGATCAAGTCCCATCTTTCCATTGTCCTTTTTAGGACTGTTTCTAAGAGTCTAAAAGGAATTACCTATCGAGTGTGACGATCTCAACTCATAATATTCTCTGATATATATTTTGGAAATGAAGTAAAAGTTGACTTGATAGGTTTGATTATGCCATTTCCAATGTCCGAAAATATACTAAATTTGCGACAATTCACAAAGCAGCAAATAATGCATGTTAGCGGCATAATGTATACATTATCAAGGTATTCTGATGACTCTCTGGACTTGCTTCCACTGTCAGGATGTATGAGAGGTCAACAGGACGACTTTGGTCTCACCTCGTAGGAGTACAATCCTACTAACAATGAAATCTTAGCGGTTGCCTCATTGCTCATTGGTAAACTGACTTAACCGAGAGTTCCTTATAAAGAAACTAAGCTTGACAGTCACTGGGCTAATCAAATAGTCTCTGGGAGGGTCCTAACGGAATTATTTGAATCGAAACATCGACCAACCAGTTCTTCAGTTTGATGACTGAGTTTACAATTACAAGTTTAATGCCGATATTATACAGTATGCAGAAATTTAAATAAGTTCTTATATGAATGTTCTCCTTTCTAATAAATTCTACTTTGAACAACTTTGACAGTTAGGAAGACAAAGCATCGAAAAGGTAAATCAGCAAAACCTGTACTATGTATAAAGAAGGGTTTTGAAGTACTACTTAACGTCAACTTCGTAAAGAAAAAAAAACAAAAACAAAAAACTGAATTCTGGTCTATTTTTTTAACATATCAACAAGAATCCAATTTACTTTCAACTTGTCCAGGCAAAGAAGTTCCCATTTGTTTGATAGTACTTAGCGGCAACGTCAGGATAAAATTTTTCGATATCTGGTGAGATTATTTAGTTTTCCTCTTTTCCTTCACTCCCAAAGAGATGGATAAGTACGCGGAATTAAAAGAGCTGCGACGGCACATATGCATTACTCTGCAGTGAGACCTTCACCTCTTGTTCGTCTTGCACCTCTACCAAGCCTGAGGTCGCGTAAATTTAACAATATAAAAACATAGCATTGAAATTAGACACAATAAAATCACATCAGAGATCTAAAGTCACCAATTTTTACTCTGAATCGTTATGGTAACCATAAAAATTCAAAACCCGAAAAAAAAAGTCTGCTTTCTGTTACCGAAAAAGTCTATATCAGATTACTTTCAATTGTTTTCAACAATATTTACATTTTTCATCAATGCACGAAGGTTTCAAGATTCCCTAGTCTATTATTATTATTATTATTATTATTATTATTATTATTATTATTCATTATTATTATTATTATTATTATTATTATTATTATTATTATTATTATTATTATTATCATTATATTACTTATATTATTATATTATTTATTAATTATTATTTATTATTATGAAATTGTGGTCGGTATTGTAGTTGCTAACACTCAAATTAATTCAATTCCTCTTTGAGTATATTATTTATAGTTCTATTCCCATTGTTATATCTATTATTTTATATAAATAAAATGAATAAATAAAGAGGTCTTTAGCCCTCTAGTCAAATAAAACCTATTGAGTTGGGTATTTCCATTCTTCCTTATCATAATCTGGTACACCCGGATCAAGTAATAAAGAAGTTCAGTAACAACTAAAAATCCAATAATAACAACAACATTTGAATCTATTGGTACTCACTACAGAAAACTGGTAATATACTATTTTACACTATTATTATTATTATTATTATTATTATTATTATTATTATTATTATTATTATTATTATTATTATTCAGATCATGAACACTATTCATATGGAACAAGCGCACAAGGTCCACTGGCTTGAAATTCAAGCTTCCAAAGAATATGTGTTCATTTGAAAGAAGTAACGGAATGTAATGGGGAATACAGAAAGAAGAGATCAGTTATTGGAAAACAAAGTGTAAATTAAAAAAATAATAAACAAAACAGATAAAAATTTCAGTAAATTATTGAAATACAGAAGACTTGTTATCGGTAGTAATATGTTGCATTTTCGCTTGAACTTTTGAAATTCCGATTGTACATTATCCTCGCGGAGACTTCCACACTCCGACGGTGTGAGGAGTAAAGTACTTCTGGAACTGAGGAGTTCGACAGAGAGGAACATTTACTGTATGCTGATGCTGCTGTTCAGCAAATATGTTTCCTCTCAGCAGGAGAAAGGGACCAGGGATCTATTGTGAATGTGAAAGATCTTTGCTATAAAGCAACTTATGAAAAATTGACAAACAAGAGACCATTCATCGATGGTCCAAGTCATAACTGCTTATTTAAGGAAACAATAATCTACCATCACGAAACACTCAATCTAAAAAGAGATAAACCTACGGCAGAAGCAGACATCCACACCACAGATCAATGTTTTAGTAAACGTAGGAAAAACAGATTGCGTTGATTTTATTACTTTTATGAACATATGTGGCCCTACGTTCAATACCTAACTTCCGTGCGGCATTTCCTAGCACTTTCATTAGATGTTTCTCAAAAGTATGTTGTGAGTTAAAATTTACGCCAAGTTTCAGACTTATTTAGCAGAGACCCATCCCTCTGAAGGGGAGGATGGAGGGGAAAATCTGTGTTTTCGTTTTACTGGAGTTCACTTCCATACCCCACCGACTATGCTATTCACTAATCTGCTCCATGTTATGACTGAGACTAAGGTCAGATTCATATCTCAAGGTGGAGACTTTACACTAAAAATAACAGTGGACCAAGAACACTACCCTGTGAAACTCCAGATACCATAGGTCTTGGTTTGCTGAACATCCCATCAGCTAATACTCCTCTGTCTACCTGTGAGGAAATCGTAAAGTAATCCTAAAACACATCCACACACTCCAAGATTCCGAAGCTTATAAATACTAGTAAGTGCACTGTGATTTACGAAGTCGAAAGCAGTATTAAAATCTATTTGAATTACTCTACACTCATAACCCTTGTCAAAGTTCTCTTGCAAATGGCATGTCAATTCTAAGAGCTTTACAGGTACCAACTGCTTCTTATATGCATCCTTTAGATTCCACATACTTTTGAGGTGGCTTAATAGTAAGTTTTTCCGCAACTTTGGGGAATACAAGGAGATTAGAAATCAGCCTATTGTCACTGTAATCTGCAGATATGACACTCATTGCATCAGGGAGGGAGACATCCTGAACTGATTGCTTAGCTTCAACAACTAGACGAAGCAGTTAAGCCTTGTCCTTAGGGTCAGTAATCAATTTGCCATCATCTGGTACTGATGGAATTGAAGACGAGCCTGACCCATAGACAGATGATGCCAATCTGGTCCACCACAGATTAGGTTGAGTAACCCCTTCAAGTTTCCTCTTTAAGAAATTATTGTAGTTTCTCTCGGCTAAATGGTAAATTCTAGTTGAAGCACAGCGAGGCTCAATAGGAATGTGTAATTTTCTTTGAAGGATTTCGTCTCCATGGATTGAATTTGGTCTGTCTGTCATGGCAAGCTCGTCTACATGTCGTCAAACTATGGTTGGTCATTTGTCCTGAATTCGATGACATTTCTATAGGAACATACTTTACTAGAATAGCCTTTGGCATTTCATTTAACCTCAGCTTGGGGTCTGGTCCTGATACAGAATCAGAAATAATAAGTGCCCGGCAAGCTTCAATAATGCAATCCCAATCAGCGCTAGATTTCAGCCAGACCATTTTTCCAACGGTAGCATTTGGAATATATCAATATTCAATATATCAAAATATTTGGAAATGTTTTTCTTATCAACAGCACTCCGTACCCAGAATAAACAAGTAGAAAATGAGCCTTGGTTTCTTCGGCGCAATAGAGTTTTTTGTACATCGTCTAATCAAGGCCACCGAAGATGGATTTATCTTTCGGTGGTCTCGGTATAATCCTGTACGAGCCACGGCCCACGAAACTTTAACCACGGCTCGCTGGTGTTGACGCACGATTATGGCTAAATTTAACAGAAAAAAACCACTGAGGCTACACGACTGCAATTTGGTATGTTTGATGACGGAGGGTGGATGATCAACATGCCAATTGGCAGCTCTCTAGCCTCAGTAGTTTTGAAGATGTGAAGGCGGACAGAAAAAGTACGGACGCACAGACAAAACCGGCACAATAGTTTTCTTTTCAAAGGCTAAAAACATTATATGTATTCTTTTTTGTCATTTAAACTAGAAATATTGCTTATGTATCTAAAAAAAGAAGTCTTCAGAAACCAAATGATCGTCATCCCAGCAAAAATTTACATTATCTGATCAGAGCCGAAGTTTCCATCTCACCTGCTAACCCTTCCTTTTATAGATCTGAATTAGTGAAAAAATTGCAATCGACTCTTCAGACCGAATTTCCTTCTTTTCTAGATAACAGTTTAATTGAATTATGTAACTAGCATAAGAAAACTCAAATGTTTATTTTGCTGGATAGCAATTTCTATGCAAGAGGCAACAATACAGAATCCAAATTCATTTTGTGTTTATAGAGTATATATGAAAAATTGGTATTGCAATAATCCGCACCTGAAATATCTAATTAAGAAGAACGGTACCGAAGATGATTTGCCTATTTCCATGTTAATTCTTCCTATAGACCGTGACAATCATAAGGTGATAGACTCTGATTACTGCATCAAGAAATTGGGATATGAAGACGTGATTAATTAAGGGTATCAAAATTCATTTGTAACCACTCTAATATGCTGGCGAATTCGTGGTACACTAACGTGTTTATTTAGTCTCTCTCTCTCTCTCTCTCTCTCTCTCTCTCAGCTTGTCTTCTATAAGTGATCGTGGAAATATGAATACATTACATTAACAAAAGGTGATTATTATCCTTTCATAAATTCCACAGCCAGCCGTCTTATCCGGCGCTTTGAGACAGACGCCAGGAGGAAAGAAAAGGGAGAAAGAGAGAGAGAGAAAGAGAGAGAGAGACGTCTTAATGCAGCATCCATTAGTTCGGGAGAGGAGAGAAGGAAGAGGCACCGATTGGCTCCACTCGGAGTTTCAGCGTTTGATTCCCATGATTATGGTTTCGGTTAATGAGGATAACCACAACAACAACAATAACAATAACAATATATCATCGTAATCATGATCACTAGTGTAGTGGGGAATGGGACATCCAGGCAATTTTCATGCTCAGGATTAGACGATTTTATTAAGGAACTCATGAAATAAATGTTTGATGCTATTTTCATTTTCACAAGAGGCTGGCTACACCACACTGCACACCATCGAGGACGCTTACACACAGAAACAGGTGATATCGCGATCGCTGGGATTTGCGTTTTCAATTGGTTGGAAAATTTGCACTTTTGCATTTCGAGATGTAGGGCACTGGACGCATACATTAAACATTGGGGGAAAACCGGAAAAATAGGCAGCCTCCTCATTTAGACTTCTGATAGCCATGTAGAGTGTTCTGGATTTTTCTATTTCCCTTCCTAGCCATTTATATCTAGATGTGCTTTACCGGGAAATGAAAAGATAATTTTGTATTTTTTGATCTCCGGTGGTTTGAAAGCTAAACCGGCTGTCATAGTTAGCTCTGTGAAAGATCTCATTTAAGCATAAGGTATGTGGTGTAAAAAATTGAGGCTGGCAGCTTCGAAAGACTCACTGTTATAAGTAAGAACATATACTAATAGAGTTAATTCTGCACACGATACCAATACCACGATGGTGAACATGGTCAAAAAACATTTCATCACAATCAAGGAAGAAGAAACAGAATTCGGTATGGTATGTAGGTACTACACCGGGAGGGTGAAGATGCAACGCTTGGAGGTGAAGGTTAATAAGAACCGTTCCTCAAAATGAAGATGGTTTACAAACATTAAAAACGCTCCAATAAATGGAATAATCAAAGACGTATTCATAATATCTAACTGACCGCTTAAATAATAACAAAAGTACCTTTGACTATTATGGATGGGCGTCGGTTCGTGAGTTAGCAGACATGAAAAGAGTTATGAGCGGTACTGGGCTTTTGGGAACATCAGCAGCTCAAACTTCATAGAGTATCAGATTGCAGCATAGTAATAGTTCATTGAATCAAGTAGGAAATACGTCAGAGCAAGAAATTAAAGATTGACTTTCATTAAGTAACACAAAGAACACTGAGGGACCTGGGGCAACCCGAACGAACTGTAAGGTCTGTAAGGGGATAACTCGCGAAGCTTCAAATCAAACCATCAAAGTGTAAACTAGGTATCTCTGAACTCTCTGCTACATCATGATTATCGTTAATTGCATTTCAAAATAGTCTTGTATCAATCATATATGGGATTAAATGTATAGCATAGATATAAGGTTTTATCTTCCGAAAGAGTTTGGTATTTATCTTCAATCATTTTGGAGATACTAGCATTTGAATACCGTCTGGGACTAATGCTATAATTAAGACATAATTTGAATATGAATTTATGATATTTTAGAATTAAAATAGATAATAAATCTTATATAGGATGATATTTAGAGATGTAAGCTTTTATCTGCCAAAAGGATTTTTCTTTTATCTTCAATACTTTTGGAGATATTATTATTTGAATAGCCAGAAATGAACCCGTTTCCAGCAAGACTTCCAGTCACTCGTAAACGCGCGCTTCCATTCCACAGCCATTTTTTCACATAGTTTAAGATTAATATGTCTCTCGATTATGATTGTCTAAAGCTTAAACCTTTGCATTACATCTTCAGGTTTTAAGCTGGCGAGAATTACCCTAAGTGAAGTGGAAAAGTTTACCATTAAAGTTTTGGGGTTGAGAAGAGAACACTATAATATATATACGTATATATATATATATATAATATATATATATATATATATATATATATATATATATATGTATGCATATAGTCATATATATATATATATATATATATATATATGTATGCATATTTATATATTATATATTATATATATATATATATATATATATATATTATATATATATATATAATATATTATGCCTAAGATGTGAACAGAGTAAGATAGAACCTGATACTCATAAGATTATTTCTCTCCTGGAAATTAAAAATAGCAACCAAGTCGTAACCGAATGCAGCGATCAGAACGCGTTCTCTTAAGTGTCTGACAATAACAGAAACGATCGGCTATTGTGGCCGGACGGCGCTATTCACACCACTAAACTGCTCAATGGCCAATTAAGTCCTAAAGGTTTGGGGACACAACATGACTATGCGGGAATACTGCTGTTGTCGTCTCGCTCTTGGTCCGTCCACCGTTTCCCCACCCCTTCTCGAGTGCTTCAACATCACAATGTATGGAATGTGACTTATGAGGCGCCGAGGATAGAATGGACCCGAGAATTGAGAGACCCGACGCATTCCAGCCGACATCTCGGCGCTCCTCAAAGAGCATCGCAAGCCAAAGGGCAAAATAATGCTTTGTTGAAGAGTAACCACGGTGACGTCACATCACTGACGGTTGTATGCCCACGTGTTAAGTGGTCCCAGTGATTTCACTGTGAAAGTTCACTAATGAAAATAATATCAAGTAGTTACATGTGAACATTTTACGCAGATTATTATGTAAATAAATGATATATTACCAATAATCATCATTTGTGATACTCGTACTACCGATGTTTACTCTTCGGGCCACACACTGGCACCTGGAATACTTCATTTTGATTGTTGCAGTACCAGCTTCATGCAAGGTAAGCTCACCTCGGTGTTGCCGCCTGAAAGGAAACTCTTGGTACTCCAACACACGGAGCATCAAACATTGCTTTAACATGTCAGGATCTTGTCACACATGTATCTAACCGTGCCACAGACGAACGGGCGTGTTATTGTTTAAATCATAATAACATTCTTCACTACATTACATGGTTTACGAAGAGGTACTGATTCCTCAAAATGTTCCCTCTCACTAAAAGTCACAACGGACTGAACGTCTCCAGACAAGTTTAAATGTTTTAATTTTACAAACAATGTACTTCGAACATTCATGTAAACATGCCTGAAGCAATATTCAGAGGATGGTTCAAAGGAAGTTTACCTCTCGAGTTCACTACGCTCACGAGAACTTAAAAATGCGAAGTGCGTTAGCCAGCACAACAGCAGTGTGGCAGTGAACTTACTCATGCAAGAGCAGGTCTGCTCCAACGTGCGATTCTAGTTTCCAGCTGTAACGCTCGTCATTTTGGCGATTCGCTATGCATTTCAAGATAGTCACACCTTCAAAACCACGTTTCCTCGTAGCGCATCCCAAGATAAAGGAAACGTTGATGAACTTGAAAGATGTCCAGCCATTTAGGATGTGAAATCTGTATAATTAAAGACTCTTAATTCACTGGTTTCCGCTAAGCTATTTTTGATCAATAGAGATAAATTACTTTTAAGAAAATATTAGGATCAAGTAGCAACTTTATCATTCACGTTTAACACACCCACCAATCCACTCACTCACACATACGTATATATATATATATATATATATATATATATATATATATATATATATATATATATATGTATATATATATATATATTTATATATATATTCATATAATATTATATATATATATATATATACTATATAGAGAGAGAAGAGAGAGAGAGAGAGAGAGAGAGAGATTTCTACTAGTCACTTTTACAAATACATATGGAATTGTAAAGCCCCCAACTCTTCGCGCTTTTTTGGACATGCTTGTCGCTACAAACCCTTAGATCCAAGTGCAAGAAATTTTTTATATGGGGCACCAACGTTCTAGGGTCAAGATTAAAGAACGGTGGCCTAGCAACCTCATCCCTCTAGACTTCCTGAGAAACAGATATACTTTGGCCTTGGTAGCAACACTTTTCCAGAGGAGCAAATAATGAGGTGAGACTATCTATTTATCTATCCTTATATATATATACATATATATATATATATAATATATATATATATATATATATATATATATATAATGTGTGTGTGTGTGTGTGTGTGTGTGCGCACGCGCTTTTTAAAGCCCGCCACGTCATTAGTGATGGTAATGATATTGGAGGTTATTGACGGTAAAGTCCCTTTAGCTCTTCCTATTTGTAAAGAATTTATTTTTCCTTTCGATAGTGCATAAACAAACATGGATTGATATGTCTTTTTGTTTTATATTATTATTTTTATATTATATTTAGCTCAAAAGAATGGCACTCTATGCCGTTTGTCTTATATTGCGCCTTCTCAACACGGTGTATACGTTTCTTCACTTCAGCAGGAAAATGATAAAGCATCTGTCTGGAGTTCATTTATTATTCAAACGCTTCGGTACTGCTCACTACCACTGAAAGGAGGTGAATGGCACCAGGGTTACATACGGGGACTATTTAACCCGAAAAGGGTGTGCTCTAAATGTTACTCAGGAAACCCTCCTTCTGCCGACCGCCGTCAGGAGAACAACAAGGCGCGCCTCTGAGCCTACTGTCACCTTCCTCCTCGAGCCGCGAGCAGTTTCCCAGCGCCAACCAAACTGAGTCAGCTAGACTCACAGCCAATAGGACCAACCAACCAGATATAGGTCCCTCTTTATAAACCCGTTCTCTGGGATAAATATTCTCTGCATATCCCAAACACAGCCCTCAGTTGATTCATTATTTCACATTTACCTTTTCTTATATTTTGTCCTTTAATTTTATTTATTGTTTTGCAGGTCAGTGCCATAAAACTCATCTCTGCTTTTGGTTCTTTAATCTCAGCGGCATCAGGGTGCTATTCTTTTCAACGATGTTTGCCTCAAGAAGTCTCCATCTAAGATGATAATAATAATAATTTCTATTGGTATTTAATCTGACTGAATCTGACTTCGTAATTGGCGAGATGCTGTTAAGAGGTCCTCTACTCACGTTGTGGCGTGGCACCATGAGCTTGAAGGACAAGTGGCAACCCGGTCTTTCTCGTTCATGAAGTTTGACTTGATATTTAGATGTCTGATTTTGGTTATGCATTTATGTAGGAAAACAATTGCATACAATTTTAGGTGAATGAATGAAACTTCACCAGTAGGATTGGTTCGTACATTATGGAGGGTCAGAGAACAATATAAGACGCCTATAATACAGCTTTCATAAGTTTAGATTCAGAATGCATATTGAGATTTCGGTAAGGCAACCACAGTCAAAATAAAAGGGCGTCTGGATTGATTGAGGTGACCAAAGCTCTGTAGGTTCATTATGTTCTTGTTTTTCTTGTCGTTTAGATGTTTTCCTCGAGACTGGCGTTATTTGCTTTTCCTTCAGATCTGTAGCGTTTGCCTGGAAGATCGCATGTTGCTGGAGTTTAAGTGTTTGCTCGTTTGAATACCTGACACTGTTTCGTTCAAGCGTATGAAGCGAATAGGAACGGGAACGCCTTGACGACTTTCTTGTATATTATATCCTTGATGAGATCGAGATTGCTAGAGGATGCTTCCATGAATTTAGATGTCTTGCAAGATTCCCATTGAGCCGCAGAAGCTAGAGAGTCGATGAGTATCGATATGTAGAACAGTTTGACGAAGTCATTCCATTGGTATATTGTTACTTTTCAAGAGATCTGGCTTTCTCTAAATTTCCTGTTTCCTGTATCGGTTAATACAAGTAACTCTAAAATCTGAAAAAATTTTAAGCTGCTAAAGATATTCTCTCTCTGGAAGTCACGAGGATCTCTGGAATACTGGTTGAATCTCACCTGGAGTTTGTTCTTGAAATTCGGTCTCCGATTTTTCAGATGCCCAAGATATGGATAAGTATATCTATTTTCCGAATGATCGAAGGTATTATCAGAACGACAGATGACCCCAAGAAGAATCTGTACGGATATCTTTGTATTGCATATAAAAACAAAGTATTTAGAAACTTAGAAACGTTTATATGCGCTCGGTGATCTACTGAAAGTTGAGGCAAATTTCTACCAGATTAACGTCCTCTGGTTGTCGTTGTATAATTTCGCTCGTTGATGTTTTTCCTTTCCAGGGTAGATAAAAAAACTCCTATTGAAAGTTAACAGATAATGTTTATATAAGTTAAAGAGCAAATAAAAATATTTCGCAATTGTACGCATAGAGGCCCCAAGCAACAACGACTACCCTCTCTGATGATCCAGGGCTGTCCAACCCCATGCCTCTGGGCCAAAAGTGGCCCGTTTGATTTTGAAAGTGTCCCACTAGAGAACAATAAATAAAAGTATATTTTTCTTTTTTATATAATAAATATTAGAATAAACATTTAACCTGAAAAAAAGAAATAGTCCTTGTAAAAGCAATAACTAAAAAGAAAAGTTTCATTGGCGTTTGTTGTGTCACATCAATTTTGAAACTGTGATTTATTCAAAATAACAAAGATCATAATTTAGAAAGCTGCACTAGTAACTGACCTCAATTTTGGCCTTCTTTTAACATTGCTGTTTTGTATTTATCCCTTTCCCATTAGGAGTAAAGCACCGAGATCACAATATCCTTCTTTTTTTTTTTATCATAATTAGAATGGTCTTATTTACAAAGGAATTAAGGGTGATCGAGGAGCAGGTTTTCATTACCAATGTATCACTGAAGTGTCTGGGAATATGAACTCTAATGCGACTATCAAGATTATTTCAGATAAAATCATTCGTGAATTGATTAAAGTCAACATAACGATCCTCATTTAGTGACGTAAATCCTGAGTCCGAATTAAGATGTGAGTTCACTGGTCATTTTCACCATGAGTTTCCCAAAATGATAAAGTCAGTTATTATCAGCACTCCCGCTAAATTGACCTTTGTTTTGATTAAGATTTTTCATATAAATAACCTCATGTTTGCCTTTTTTAAGATATATTTCTTTGAATTCCTCTGAAATAAGTCCTTGTCAATTTCTTATCCCTGAATTCTGAGTAACACACATATTCATATGCATGCATCTATATATAATAAGTAAGATATATATAATATATATATATATATTTATTAATATACTATAATATATATTATATATTATTATATATATTACTTATAATATAATACATACATACATATATATAATATATATATATATATAATAATATATCTATATATATATATATATATATTATATATAATTTATATATATATATATGATACATACATACTCATATATATATACATATATTATATTATATATATATATATATATATTTATATTTTTGTATATATATTTATGTATATATAACACATACATACATGCATGCATACACACAGGTGGCCTTCACGGCTCCTCGTTTTTTTCAAGGGTGGCCCTCGGACTAAACAACTTGAGCCTTTGCTGTGAGCTATTCTCCGAAGCTATCTATTCATTTGCTAGTCAAATTGTTTAGACTGTATGGGAATAAATCGTAATGAATGCGTGGCTCTCCACGATCGTTAGATAAACCATTCCACTAACACCTTCCTCACAACCTTTTCCAAAAGATATAAACACCAACCATATAATTGATACAAGATGGCTAACTACTGTAGGGAATATAATATATATATATATATATATATATATATATATATATATATATATATATATATATATATATAAAGGTTTTTGCCACGAAGGAAAAAATGAAAAAGCGAGATAGCCGAGTACTTTCGGTCCTATTCGGACCCTTACTGAGGCAAAGGGTCCGAATAGGACCGAAAGTACTCGGCTATCTCGCTTTTTTTTCATTTTTTCCTTCGGGCCAAAAAACCTTTATTTATATATAGCATCACGTTTTATATACTTCGTGATCAAGTTATTCATATATATATATATATATATATATATATATATATATATATATATATATATATATATATATATACTCCGCAGGTGACGTGGAACCAAGTGTTTTGTCTGACAGAGCAGCCAGCATCAAGACAGTTCGTGAAGAGTCGAGCATCTGTAACGCGAGAACGACGGTATTAGAGGGAAAGTCTGGCCGCCGCCGGCGAGAAGTCAGGGACCTGGAACTGGCAACTAGTTATCATCACCTAATTCATCAGCATTAAATGGCTATCGCACGTGAAGTTCCCTCACGCCTCGAGGTCTATTTCTCGCTTCTTTCTCGATTTAGAGTTAACCCTTCACCTTGCTGACATCATTAGGTAATGCACGGTATCTTTTATCCTGTGAGCTCGGCGAATTTTGCAAAGGCTTTCCGTATTTCCGTGATTACGAAGAAATAATTGCGTTTTGCGGAATGTTCGTGGGGTTGAGGATGAGTGTATGGCGTGGAAACTAAATAACTATTGTATTATGCAATAGATAACATACCAACCATGATTGCTAAGATAGTGATAACTTATGTGAGGAGGCAATTCTAATTTTTTACCCGAGTGGGCAAGTGTTCAAATCGAATTTCAGTAGGAGCCCATGAAATGTGTACCAAGTTTTCATAGGCTGCATTTGAGCGTTATAGTGCCCTGCTTGTCAATTGCATAACAATTCACATGACTTTCCCAACTGCCATCAGTAATAGGATTTACGCTGCTCAGTACTTACTCTAAGAAACATAAGCGCAAATGCTCGAAGGTGAATTTCTTGGATGCATAATCTCCGAGGATTAAAAATAAGAATGTAGTGTGACCGGATCATGTTAAATAACTCAGGCGCTGGGATTATTCCAATTTTCCAATTAATTTATCTTGAAAAGGTTTCATGAGACAAAGTAGCGTAGTCGTATATAAAACAGATGAAAATGTTCATATATTACACAAGTAGCATATTACGGCCTATAAAGAACAAAGAACAAGCACGCGCACAGAAGAGAGATTTTTTATATTTCACTTTTCTTTAAGATTCACATATAACTGAATTAAGCTTGAGAACACAAAATTAATTGCTAGGAAAAACATTATATGGTCTAAGATATGGATTTTAATTTACGCAAAAAGGAAGGCAAATATTTATGAATGAAAGCAATTCAGTCACTGCAACAAATGCAGGAAGATGTGCATGAGGAGCTCGATTTTATTTACCTGCAAAAATAAGAGAAGCTGCCCATGATGGGATACCTACGCTATCGCGGACAAAAGTAATGTGTGAGGATGCAATTAATGCGAAATGTAGTCTCTTACAAAAATGAAGGAATTTGTGTATGAATATGTGAAATTTAGTGTCTTCCAAAAATGAAGGTGTTTGTGCAAGATTCTGAATTTAATCTTCTAGAAAATAAAAATAAATACAATTAAAGGAATTTGTGATGAGTTTCCATAAATTTTTTTAGTGTATTTGACTAGACATAATTTGATCTGACAAAATTAAGTAAAGAATTCTGATATGTGAGGGATAAACAGTGAAAAAGATAATGAATCAGTTAACTGTACAATTTTATGTGAAATTTAAACACTGGTAAATTTTATAGGATGATTTTCATCTAAAAGGATTGGAATTTAGGCGAAAGTTTTATGATCTAAAAGGCGAAATATAATTGCAACTTATTTATCTCTAATTATACAACTACGGTAAATGTAAGCGCGCCATAAAATGTCTGTTTTTTTTCTTTTTTTTTTCTTTTTTTTAAATTCGTTTCAGCTTGGTTTTGCTCTGCGGAAAAATTGGCTTCTTGCTTTATTCATTTTATCTAGTGTAGCTGCACATGCGCCAAGTTAACCCTTCAGAAAATGGGTCAAAGTTTGCCTAACTTCCCTTTCGGCATTCACCACTTGTCATTTCTGAGGAAAATCAAACTTCCATATCAAGACAAAACTTATCTTTTGAGGCCAAGTTCCAACAAAAGCAGGATATATATACATTTTTAGCTCTCCCGCTTGGATATCTAGCTTTAGCTTTCTCAGATTATAAGGGTTAATTTACAAAAACAATACAGGGATGTGTGTATGGGAACATGGAATTCTGTTTAAGAAATAAAAAGGGTGCAAGATGAGGCGAAATTCAATTCCAGCAAAAGTTGGGTGTGTTGGCATCACATCACAATATTCAATCATGGATAAAATATGACGCGCATAATAATCCGAAATTTAATTTCTAAAAAAAGGTGAGATCTGCATGAGAATGTAAATTTAATTCTGGCCAAAAAAGAATGAGGGATGTGTTCATGTGGAGTTCGAAACTTACTCCGCAGCTCACCATCCACCAAAAGATTAATGGAGGTTTAGGTGTTCATGAGCACCGGGAATTTATTGTCCGGTACAATTGAAAGAAAAGGGGTTTAGAAGGTAATGGTTAATTTATGGTAAAATAAAAAAATTTTTGTCTGCAGCATAAACAGAGGAAGGTGCTCATGAAGATATGAAATCTAATTTCTGTTATAAATGGATAAAAGTATGTACCGGAGATAAAAATGATTCATGGCCAAAAATGATTTGGATAACAAGTTGCTGAGATATTCTGCACCTCTCTCTCTCTCTCTCTCTCTCTCCTCTCTCTCTGAACTATGTCACCTTTGAATATTACCGCAATAGAAAGTTTCATTGATCATCTCTTTCTTTGGGGGGTAGAGGGGGCGGGTGGGTAGGCAGAGGTCAAATACATTGTGTGGTAATACCCCAGACACTCAAGTAGTGCAGTCTGCTGTCAGCAAGTTTATTTGTAATATGCCATAAATTCGACTCTAATGCACAATCTTCAGATGTTTCTGCTTCTTTTTCAGTTACTTAAGGCTATTTATCTCCAACTAGGTAACTCTCTAGCCAAAGTTTTTCGTGGATATTTCAGCATTTTATCGTGTATTTCTTAAAATGAAAGAATGTTCAAGATGAAAAGACAATGAAACTGCTCGTTGCTTAATTATCCACCCTAAGTTAATCACACATTTGATATTTTTGGAACGTGAACAGGATGTTTTCCTCGTTGTTTTTACAACTCTGACTTTTACAGTGCCATGATATTCCCGGTCGAGGAGTTTCACTTCTTGCCAAACTTTCATAATCGCTTTCAGCGCTACATTCATCTACAGAAGAGTAAGCGATCATTGAG
>NC_061106.1:9345658-9348158 GCF_015104395.2 Macrobrachium nipponense | reverse complement strand
GTATACAGGAGGAATGGTAGTAGCGAGAAAAATCAATGGGATGAATAAATTTCCTCCATAAGGTATCAATATTTAAGTAACGATTAGGATATGGAAGGATGATGGTGATAATGATAGTGACGATAATGAAGTATTAATATTCTTCCCCCATGATGACGACGTCATCGAGAGATCACGTGATCAACACCTGACTACACGAAGATAAGAGAGAAAAATTAGTATTCTTAATCTTTTGCTTGCTATTTTCATATTGATAGCCCTGCCTATAATATTTTTGGTAGCATCGTCTTCCCTGACATTTAAGCTACGAAAATGTATGAAACACAAGATGACAAATGATGAATGCAATCGATCTCATGTAAGGAATGAACGAATATATTTCATGATAAGAATTTTACGTTTGTTTCACTATAAATATTTTAGCATTAAGTTTACTGAAGTACATAATTCACATATCATTATAATCCTTAAATCAGTGGCTTGACAATGTTTAGTGATGAAATTGGGAGAAGCTCCTTTTCTGCAGATAAAATTGAGGTGTAATGAAAGTTATAGTTTGAAAGATGTTGGACATAGATATTGCCTACGTGAACTCTCGAGAGAGACTGAGAGTTTCCAGCCCTGTGATTGGCTTATCAACAGCCAATCAGGAGCGACGTAAGGAAAGGCGCTGGGCATGAGATGCACGGGTGAAGTGAATTTATTATAGCTATGTTTGCCTTGATGAAAGGCAACGGAATTCTGGACTTGCTTCAATACAGTAGAGCGGACGGGAGGATCATAATCACTCAGATGTAAAAATATCCAATCGATATTTGGCCAGTCCTTCCTTTCTTGTAGTTTCTAAAGGTAGCCAGAAACTTCGTCTGAAGAATTTGCTGTTATCAAACACTTAAAATTAATATTAGTGTTAGTGAAGGTGCCATTTACAAGTGAGGATGGAACACAGTGTTCATTCGTCAAAAAAATTTTTTTTTGTGTGGATCAGAAAGAAATGTTCAGCTATCCGCTGTATATCTTAAACGGCATATACATACACACACACAAATACACACAAACACACCCACATATATATAGTGTATATATATATATATATATATATATATATATATATATATATATATATATATATATAAAAAGAAAGGAACGTTCAATTCACCGTTTTGTGTATGTATATTATATATATATATATATATCATTATATATCATATATATATATATATATATATATATATATCTATATATATATATATATATATATATATATAGGTTTTTTTGTTTTTTTTGCCACGAAGGAAAAAATGAAAAAGAGAGATAGGACCGAACCAGTACTCGGCTATCTCGCTTTTCATTTTTTTCCTTCGTGGCAAAAAAAAAACCACCTTTATTTATACATAGCATCACGTTTTATATACTTCGATCAAGTGATTCATCATATGATATATGTATATGGTATATATATATATATATTATATATATATATATATGTATATATATATGTATTTCTATATACATCATATATATAATCTAATATATATATATAATATATATATATACATATATATAGTATGTATATATATCTATACATACATATCTATATATATATAATATATCATATACTATATCTACATATATATCTATATATTAACTATATATATATATATTCTATATATATATATGTATATGTATATTCTGTATATATATATATATAATATATATATATCTATATATATCTATCTGATATATCTATATATATCTATATATACACACACACACAAAACGGTGAATTGAACGTTCCTTTCTGAGGCACAAAAAATCACTTTGAGTGTATGGACGCATTTCCATCCTTGTTTGTAAATCTCACCTTTTCACTTCTTTACGTGGGCCACAGGAGAGAGAGAGAGAGAGAGAGAGAGAGAGAGAGAGAGAGCCTCTGTCGTTTCAGTAACAAACTTCCAAGGAACAGATCCTCTTCCTCCCGCCATGGAGACCCGTCCCCGGATCCCGATGTTTTATTAGGAACGAAGTTGTCCCTAACGACCTGTCTGAGATGCCAAACACATGTTCATGTGACCCTTAACGGCAGCCGGTATGATAATTATCGCACGGTATTATATGTAATTTTCTGGTGCTCTTTCGCTAAACGCTAATCGTCGATGGTTAGTTCATTTTACTATCAAAGTGAATTTTTGCATTCATTCTTTTTAGTTTTTGGAAGGCTTTATCTCATTGTTTGAACTTGAATGCTTGTGAGAGACTTACACATAATTTCTGTAGAATATTTTTTTGCAACATTTTGAAATGGGAGATTGAAGATAATCATGATTTTCCTTTGCATTATTGCATATTGCCATTCATTTCTTTCCGAATTAAGAAATTCCAGCACATACTACCAGTTTTGAAAGGCATATCTTACCATGTTGCTTATACATGAGTACTGCCCAATTGTATGCAGGCAGCGTTTTGACATCAGTGTAACTGGGTTTAGTTTGGCATCTGT
>NC_061106.1:9335658-9338158 GCF_015104395.2 Macrobrachium nipponense | reverse complement strand
AGCTTTCCTTTTTTCACAGAGATCTTTTGAGCTACCATTACCAGAGTATATCTCTCTCGTTTCCTTTTCCCATTAATGGTTAATACTATCCAGAATAGTATCGCCAAAAGTCATTTTGTATGGCCATTTCACCCAAACTTCACTTAATAAGGACATTCTGCAATGGTTTCTCTCACTGGAGCCTTTCAAATTATTCTGTACTACTAATTTTAGAATGTAACGCCTAATAATCAAAACCAGTTCATCAGTGAATCTGAGGTGTATCAGCATCCACGCTCTGCTGACGCACGACAATGTCACATAGGCAAGTACTCCAGTTCTTCCATTCTTTTCGTTCTGAAACCGTGGCACACTTTGCTAACATTTCTCACTGCTGCTCATGTGAGCAAATACATTTTGGCTCTTTTGTCAATGAGTGATGAAAGCACCTGGAAAAGGGTCTTCGAAAACAAGGCCTCCGACTAAGGATTGAGCTGTGAAGAAGGCTTTTAATATTTCATTTTTTATGTACCTTTTACCGTAATTCGCTTTTGCTCTCTTACTCGCTTACAGGCATAATGATAGTCACAAAAATTGGAGAAAAAGACCCATGAAGTGAATTTTGTTTCTGTATTCTTTTTGTTATATGCACATTTTCACACTAGAACAATTCAGAAAATTCCATCATGTTACCATAAGCAGAAACTCACGCCATAAGGCAGGAGCTATTTTAGACTAAGTTGAGTATTTTGTAAACTTTACATCTGTAGATATATATATGTGTTATTTATTATATTTTATTAATATTAAATTAAAACTAAAAAAAATATAATATTATATTATATATATATATATATATATTAACTACACAACGTGTATAGTTATTATTAATATATATATATCTATAATAATCTAATCTATATATATATATATATATATATGTATATTATACAAAGAAAACAAAAGAAAAATTATCTCGATGGGTCTTTTTCTCATTTTGTCAATTGGAACGTGAATATTCGTCGATTATTATTTGTCTAAAAATAATGATTGAATCTAAAGTGTTATGGCATAATCTCGTAATTCATTATTAGATATTTAATCCTAATAAATAAAAGGAATTGGGTTTTGCTATAGCCGAATTCAACGGATAAAAATGTTGTTTAAGCCTCGCAGACTTATAACATCTTTCAATAGATTAAATTAGCAGACCCATCTTTGTTGCTCTAGATGTCTACACTGAGGAGAGGGGGGGAAATAGCTTTGCCTTGAGTCAGCATTAAATGACAGAAAATCATCTTAACACTCTCCGTGGCCACATGTCTGAGGCAAAGCTTCGGCAGATGTATATCTTCACAGCTTTTTTATTAAAGACAAAATAATATGGTGGATGCATCTCCGTTCCAGCGAATGCATTTCCTATACCATCTATCAAATGCTGAGTTGTTAACAAACTAGTTCTTAATTGACTGTTAAATAATGATCACATACATGTAACTGTTTTATTTAGAAGTCATAATTATGGTCATTTTGATTTTTCTTGGCAGTGGAACCCCAGTCTTAAATTCATAAGAAAAATCTCGCAAAGCTATAGTTGTCCAGGGGAGAAGCTTTAGAGAGAACGTTTCAAAAATTTTCTCCACCAAAAGTTCTTGCACAACTGAATGCTGTCTCACTGGAGCCCATCTTAGAGAGCTATAACGACTCTTTCCTGTAGTGTGCGTCATGAAATAAAAAGAAATAGTCAAATGCTATTGGGAAATATTGATAAATTTATTGACGCATCATTAATAACAAAAAATAAAGTGCATTTCAAAACAGTCCATAGCAATAATTAAGAGGATAGATGACAATGAAGGGCTTATGAAAGTCACAAAAATGATAGAGAAAACTTGGAGTTCTTTGTGGAAGTAAAGTCGACATTTCAGCTCTGATAAGCCCATCAGTAAAACTACAACCAAACCACATCTAGTTTTCATCGAAGTAACTAAAAATGATAAGAAAAGTGCGCACAAAGAACAACCCATATCACATTTACACTCTAAGTGGACAAGAATAGTGTTATGTATTTTTAAAAAGTACGGTTAATTCTCTATAGAATTTTATAGGCGAGTCGATTGAAGTAAGAAATGAAATCCACTTGCGGTCGGATGCTTAAGTGAATTTGGAAAACGGTTTAGGAGCCTCTTTCCTGTAGTACCCTTCATCAGGAGCCTGGTGACGTCACGCAGTCGTTCTCCGATATCGCTGGGCAAAAAATAGTAGGAATCCCCGAAAGTCTCAGCTTCCGGATGAAGAGGGGGCGTAAGCTCCCCCTGGCGGCCGCACCTCTTGGTGGTGGAGATGTGGAAAGGAGTGAGCCAGAAGGAGATGGGGTATGAACGAGGATGGAGGCATGATGGGGCTCTGCGGAAGGAGAGGACGGGAGGCAAAGCGGAGTCGCTCCAACTCGGCTTCTTTCAGACGCTTTTCTTTGGCTCTCCGGTTTTGGAACCATATCTTCACCTGCAAAGAAGGAAAG
>NC_061106.1:9310658-9328158 GCF_015104395.2 Macrobrachium nipponense | reverse complement strand
CCTGGCTTTTCAAACTTTCAGGGTCTATTGTACCTCCATTTCCATTAGTCATTTTAGTGACAGCTTTGTTGAAAGGATTTTATTTTCTTGGTCATCACTATTCTATATAGCTAACAACAATAGTTATCACAGAATCCACATATGATGTTTTTCTGTCGTTTAGTGTATAATTCAGATCGAAAGACTTACTTCGAGGATCATTGTAGATTCCTGAGTAGTTTTAAGTGATTATCTCTTTGGTCAAATCCAAAATATAAATTTACTTTTCGTCGGCTATGTTCTTTAGATTAGAAAACATCGAAAAACATAGAAAGTAGCTTATTCACGTTCCGAGAATGTGAGTTGGTGGTGTGTCTGTGTGCGAGTTTGGATGAGAGAGAGAGAGAGAGAGAGAGTGAGAAAGAGATAGAGAAGATTGTTTCATGAAGCATTGCTTTTTGTTCATAAGGAGAACTTTTCAATATCTCTACTTTCTTTTGTAATGTGCTAAGTTATATATAATATATGATCTATATGATATATATATGTAAATATATATATTATATCCTATATATATTTATATATATAAATATTCTATAATATATATTTGTATAATATGATATCTATAATATCTATATATATACTATAAATATATAATAAAATACATATGTGGTCCAACGTTGTATACAGATTTACGTGCCCGGGATGTCCCGGAATTTACGTTGGATCGACTAGCAGGCTGCTGCAGATAAGATACTTTAGTTACATGGGCTTTAGTTTTAGGACGGGTAAAAAATTAAGTAGGCCTGAACACTCAGATATCAAAAAAAATCGCGCCATCAATTGTAAGATAGAGGTGAAGAAACAACACTTCTCTATTTTAGGCTCAGTTAAAGACTCTGATTACCTAACCACTTTAGAGTTATTATATATTATTAAACGTCTTGTTCCCTCATCGAATGGTGGAGTTTCAACTTCTCTCTTTATCTGGCATAGTCAACTTTTTAACTTCTTGCCCAAGTCTAGTCATTCTACCTCCTTCCTTCTCAACTAACGGTTGGTTGCGTCTACTATGAGATTCAGGGTCTCTGTAACACGGTTTTTTCGCAATAACTTTTTATCTATGCATTTCATAAATATAACGCTTATTCAGAATACACATTATATCTACACATAAATTGGATTTTTGACTGTAATTGTGCATTGACGTAGGTTGAATAAACTTGGTACTTATAATGTAAAAGTGACTTTTTTTTTTTTTTTTTTTGAAGACGGGCCAACTTACTCAGAGAAAAGGTTTCAAACGTTCTCGTTACGTAACTTATGACAGCGTTTCTTCCCTCTTTCTCGATGGATGATTGGCTATACGTAACAAAGGCTAAACCTCTGGCAACAATGACATACAAATTTAAATACAAGCAAAGCAGTACACCTTTATGAACTCTGAAGCCTATCCGCTGATAATTGTCATAATGAACAAACCAACAAAATATGTTAATAAATACAAAAACACTTCGATTATTAGTCTAACTCCCAAAATAAGTGTCCTAAGAAATTACAGTCTACTTTATAGGTCACAATCAGATTGACAAGATGTAGGGAATAGTTGGTAATTTTCAAAAACATAATAGACAAGCTTGATTTGCTAACTGCTATATCCAATGTCAAGCAATTTTTATTTATTGGCTATCTATCTATTTACTGAAAAAAAAAATAGCCGTTACCGTATTTTGGCTTTAAACCTTCACCAATAATTATCGTCGGAATGATGACTTCACGAGGCTCCACCCACTTTGGCCTCGTTATAATTCAGGATAACACTGAAGGCTATCATGGGCATTGTTAGATTAGAAAATTTAACTTCTGGCTATAAAAACTGATTTCTCGAGCAGTTGTAAGAAATGCTAAATGATCCTCAAGGATCCCAGCAGTTGGCCTAAACGTTTAATTCATAATTCATGTATATTACTGCTATTACTACAGTAGTATTGCTACGCTAGCACCCCACCCACATCTATGTATCGTTCCGCCATTCATAAAGTCTTTATATCCAACACGTCGTACGGCCTAAAGAAAAAGAAAAAAAAATATCGGATGATCTGTTGGTCTGCTGGAGATTTTAGCACATATAAGCGTGTATTTACTTTGGATAAAATCTTATTTTAACAAAAAATAGTTATATAAAGGCTGATTACATACAATCTCTCTCTTTCTCTCTCTCTTGGTGGCATAGTGAATAGTTAATGGAAATGTTCAAAATCCTGAATAACATTACAAGTATTATAATCACGTTACGCTAAATACAAATCAGACCATAAACATTGGATTTAAACTATAAACTGAATAATTACCTATTCATGCTATAGTAAGTATGGCCACGGGCTTTCTCTTGACTGTATAAAGTTACAAGTCATAAGACAAATGCAGTTTTGCAACCACGGGGAAAATTCCAAATCCTGTTAGCAATTCTTGACTGCTATGGGTTTCAGAGCCGATAGAACAAGGAGAATGAAATTTCTGTCTGGCGGATGGGCGGGGCAACATTTCGTAAAACAGTGTTTACCTTGCTTACGTAATGAATGTTTTTCGACTTTTGGCTCGTAATCATTGGCCATGGCGTCGGCTAGATAATTTTTAATCTATAAAAATTAAAACTATCGGGTTTAGGTTATTGATAATGCTGACAAAAGTTGTGTGTGGTTGTAGAATATACATATGTCAACTTTCAGCTACATCCGATGCTTTGATAAGGAGCAAAGTCCAAAAAACCGTGTTACAGATGCCCTGAATCTCATAGTAGGTATTTGTTTTTTATTTATACTTTTTACTTCTTCTTTTTACTTGTCATTAATTTTGAATTCTTTCTGTAAATTTGAAGTTAATTTTAGTCTTGTGTTAATTTTTACTTGTTATAATAAGAACCTTGCTTTTATTTAATTGTAATATGTATATGTTTTTATCTCACAGAATGTATGTGTGAAACGTCTCTAAAAAATGTTCTTCCTTCTGATGTGGTTGTCTGCAGTTTCATGAATGATAATATATAATATATATGTATATATATATATGTATAGTATATATAATAATATAATATATATATATATAGTATATATATATATATATATATATATATATATATATAAGGGATCAACAGTTAAAGACGAAGAAGAATATCATAATTGACAGCAGCAACATCTGAGTCATTTAAATATTTTTTATTCTTTAGCATTGCTTTATGAAACCTAATTTTCCGTGATTGATTCTATGGACCAGGATTAAGTTCAATATTGCCAAAGATATATAAAACGAGCATAAAGGAATATAGGAAACTTAACAAAAAATACTAGGATCAATAGATATACGTATATATATATATATATATATATATATATATATAATATATATATATATATATATATTATAATAAAAATAAAAAGAGATGTTTAACCATTAAAAGAAAAAATTGTCACTGGAATGAAACCGACCACCTACGTTGAGCCGGAACACCCACCACGAACAAATAAACCTCCAGAGTTGCCAGACACGGAAGGAAGGACACTATAGGTAACGCTGCGTCCCGGCCATTAAATAGTTACGCTATGTGTAAGTTTTAGGTAAATAAAAGGATATCTTGGTGTACATTTGCAACTGAAACGTGTTTTTAATTATTTACTGTATGCGAATTACACCGTTAATATTCGAAATAGGATGTTGTTTAAAGCCCGGGACGCAGTGTTACCATGCGCAAACACCAAAGGCGGGATGGACAGATGAAAAAAAAAAAAAAAAAAAACACAGAGTATAGTGATGGTTTTGGAATTGAAGTCACGGGTGAAGATAACGAAAAATAAATGATAAGGTTCGGTCACTTTCGTTCTCGATTTCTTTCACCTTCAACAGCTAAATCATATGAATTTGCAACAATTTACAATAATATTTTGAAAATTAGCGAATTTTAAAACATTTCTCCAACTTAACCATCAAAATTTGGTATAGCCATGAATAAATAAATTTAGATTTTCAATCAGTTTCATCTCAAAGGAATATTTATATATATATATATATTATATATATATATATATATATATCTATATATGTATATATGTATATATTATATATATAATAATATCTATAATAATATTATATATATATATACATATATATATATAAAATATTATATATATTTTTTTAATCTATATATATATATTATATATATATCCTATATATGTATATTATAATATATATATATATATAGTACATTATATATAATATATATATATCTATATATAGTATATATCTCTATATATAAGATATATCTATATCTATATATATAATATGATTCATATATATATCTATATATACATCTAATATCTATATATATATATATCTATATATATATAATATTATCTATATATCTATATATACTATATATGTATATTATATATATATATATATATTATATATATATAATATATAAGTCATATCACATTTCCGCGATTCATACACGTATATCGAGCTACAATGTCCTTTAATATCTAATTCGCTCTACCTCGGAATTAATATATTTTCATATATGCTTAACCGAAGGGGAACTTTTTTGTCTACGATAATAGATTTGCCTGGACCAGGGCGCGAACTATGGATCCTTTCAAACCCAGGAACGTCAGTGAAGCGTTACCTCGCGGTGTGTAAGGTAAGTAACGCTTCACTGACGTTCCTGGGTTTGAAAGGATCCATAGGTTCGCGCCCTGGTCCAGGCAAATCTATTATCGAGAAAAAATTCCCCTTCGGTTAAGCATATATGAAAATATATTACTTCCGGGAGGTAGAGCGAATTAGATATTAAAGGACATTGTAGCTCGATATATATATCTATATATATATATATATATATATATATAATATCTATATGTACTATATATATATATATATATATATATATATATATATATATATATATATATTATATATATACTTTAAAGGAAATTTGTAGCTCGATGTACGTGTATGAATCATGTAATGTGATAGGACTCATATAATAACTACGTGCGAACAAAAGCACTACAACATTACCGAGCTAGAAGTGGGTTGATGTGACAGGTATTTGTAGTTGAGAGGCGGCATATACTTTATATCCTCTTGCGGTGGCGGTGTGATTTAAGGCTTCACTGTGTGTCCTGAATTTGTTGGTTCGATGGTTCGCGCCCGTGAGCCGACAAATTTCTTATCGACTAAAAAATTACCCTTCGGTTAACATATATGAAAATATTAATTCCGTGGTAGAGCAAATTAGATACTAAAGGACATTTGTAGCTGATGTGTATATATATATATATATATATATATATATATTTATATATATACATATATATATATATATATATATATATATATATATATATATATATATATATATATATGTATATATATATATATTCCCTTTTGAAATGATATTGAAAATCGAAAAATTATATACTTATGATAAATTTCGAATTTCAAAATCAATTTCATCTCAAAAGGAATACGCACACACTTATATGTATAAATATATATATATATATAATATATATATATATATATAGTATATATACTATATATAGATATATATATATATATATATATATAGTATATATATATTACTTTTGAGATGAAACTGATTGGAAATCGAAGTTCATATACTCATGATTATATCAAATTTTCACGGTTGAGTTGGAGAAATGTTTTAAAGTTCTCTCATTTTCAAAATATTATTGTGGATTGTTGCAAATTCTCATGATTTAGCTGTAGAAGATGAAAGAAATCGAGAACGAAAAGTGAGCGAACCTTTATTCATTTTTTCGTATCTTCACCCGCGACTTCATTTCCAAAACCATCACTATACTCTGTTTTTCCATCTGTCCATCCGCCTGTGGTGTTTTCGCATGGTAACACTGCGTCCCGGGCTTTAAATAGTTACGCTATGTGTAAGTTTTAAGTAGATAAAAGGATATCTGGGTGTACATTTGCAACTGAAAAGTGTTTTAATAATTTACTGTATGCGAATTACACCGTTAATTTTCGAAATAGGATGTTATAATCGTTGAATGTAAGCTGAATGTAACTATCTAAAGCCTGGGGCGCAGTGTTACCATACAAAACACCACAGGCGGATGGACAGATGGAAAAAAACAGAGTATTGTGTCCTTCCTTCCTTCCATGTCTGGCAACTTCTGTAGGTGTATTTGTACTTGGTGGGTGTTCTGGCCTCAGTTTCATTCCCGTGATAATTTTCTCTTTATGGTTAAACGCCTTTTTATTTTATATATATATATATATATATATATATATATATATATATATATATATATATATATATATATATATATATAGGCTGGTATTTTTTCTCAAGTTTTCAAAATTACATCATGCTCTTGTTTTGAGTAAATCGCGTTTAAAGATTTCTCTCATATCGGGTTTTATAAAGGAATGCCGATGGGATAGTCAAGAATAAAAGTGACTCAGATGTTGCTGCTGTCTATTGTGATATTTCTTTTGTTTTTAAACTGCTATGTCTTGCGACACATTTCAGAACTGTTGATCCCAGTGTTTTGGAACCCCATTTTACCCAAGTGTAATGCCATTCCGAGCACCCGTTGAATGGCTCTGTATATTAGAGAGGGTTTTTCTATATCTCATAAACCTCTGTATGATTTTGGATGTCATGAAACACAGTTGCTTAAAGTCTGTGGCAGACAAATAAATCTTTATGTTTTTGTAGCTACAGAACCCAGATTTATAATATTCTCTCTATGGTTACCTGCTTCCTAAAATGAGAGGAGTTCAGGAAATTGACTCCAAGGCTTACTTTATTTTGTGTTGGTGATTATGATACTCGTTAAACTAAATGTCAATATTCAGCTTTTGGTTTAGATTTTTTCACTTATTTTGGTTGTGAGTTATTACTAAATCATCTTGACATTGTGTTTACAGCTGTAATGGGGTGTAGGTTCGCCTGGAGCTCATCTGAGCCTTGTTTGATTATGGTGCATGTGGAATGGCTCAGGTTGAACCTAGTACTAGCTTTTCAAGAAAGGTATTCTGGAAAAGCCAGACCAATTGGGAGGGTATTTATCGTGATCTTAAGAGCTCAGTTCGAGCGATATTTATAGAATTCTGAATATTGAGGAATACTTAAACGATCAACTTAGCAATAAGATTAAGAGGAGAATTCCTTCTAGAATTATCTAGTTTATTAATAAAGATAGGCCAAGGTTTATTGCCTAACGTGAAAAATAAGGAGCTCATCATTAATGGAGGAACAATTAATTGGGCTTTAATTGTGCAATTTAAGTAGTTATTTCCTGGCCATAAGCGGCGATTTCATTATTTTTAAGATTAATATTATTTTCCGAATATTGGTAGGAGTTACAGGATTTTCTTCTGTTTGGACAAAGGGAAACATTGCTGCAACGCCTCAGAGTATGGTCAGTCCTCATACCCTCTCAGAATATATATACGAGTGGTCCAATCCCAGGTGCTTCTGCTTTATTTATGGTTTTTAAGAAGCTGCTCTCTAAGCGTCATTGCAACTCTTTTATTTTAAAGCGAATAACCTGCTAACAGCATTACAATTTTGGTTTCATAATGGCCTTGGTACTTGTGATGCACTCTTGTCAATATAAACTATTTTGAAGGAGGGCTTTAGGCGGTTCAGAGGCGCGCATGGTCAGTTAAGATTTTATGGAGCCTTCGAAGTCGTGGATCACAAAGTAATTATCTACAAGCTAAGATTATTTGGAATGGTGGGTCTTTTATCATATTTTAAAAGACTTGTTCATAGGTAGAACGCCATGGATTGCATGTATCAATGATGCTACTCTTCTAGCTCTTGTTATTTTTCCCACCTTAGGTCTGTGGTTGCAGAATCATTAAAATAGAGACCTGGCACGTATCCATGAGCAGCTTTTGGGTGACTATCATACCTCTCCTAAAACTCAAAGTATGATAGTTAGTCGCCCCAGAACACGTTTGTCTTCGCATTTTTATTTACATATACATGATATGGTTTTATATGTCAGTGACTTTTTTAAGACTTTAGGGGTAACTTTTGATAGGAAATTAACTTTTGACAAGCATATACGTAATATTACCTCCTCTGTGTCTTACGAAACTGGTATCTTACTGACATATTTTCAAATTTTTAGTGATAAAGCAATTATATCTGAGTGTTTCAACTCTTTTCTTCCTCCTTGTTTGGAGTAATGTTCTCCAGTGTGGTGTAGCGGCGCTGAAAATCATCTCAAAATAAACTTGCCATTAATAAGTTTATTTTTCCAACTCTTAAGTTGACTTGAGTTCCTATGTTTGTTGCACAAAACATCCGACAACGACGAATATCCTCTGAATTCTTCTTTGAATGATCTAACCGTTTCTGCTGGCAACGCTAGGCAGGCTGCTGCTGCAAACAGCATTCGGTTTCTAGTTTCAGGTTTAATACTACTCGGTTTGGCATCAGTATCATCTTGGCTAGAATAAGATGTGGAATAGTTTACTTAGTGAAGTTGTTAAGCCTTCTGATCTTCAATTGTTCAAGCGAAGAGCAAATTTATTCCTGCCTTCTGCGGACGTCTCCTAAATTCAGACGTATAAATCAGTTTTATTTTCTATTTCCTTATCTTGAATTATTCATTGCCTTGCCCTCTAATTTGTCCCTTTTCAGGATTATTTCTCTTTGGAGCCCTCTTTTATCCGTTGACTCTGCCCACAAGGGTTTTCAGCTGCAGACTTCAAGAAGGAGAAGTCATTTGACTTTCATGAACAGCCGTGACAAGTGGAGATGAACCTTTGCATCGCGTGACTTGTAGTGTTCTTCGCCAATTGACTTAACGCCTATCGTTCCGTCACTTAACCACGACGATTTTGGCATACTTTTTTTAATATACGATGAACTTTGGAATTCAGGGCTTCATTAATATTTGAAAGGAAGTAGTCTACCTCTGATGAATCCATTAAAGAACCGCCTTGCATTCATTGTAGTAATATTCACTGCCATTATGCAATTTATGATAATGACCAAAGGATTTTGACAGCTCACTTCCTACTTTTTAACTTCCGCCTTGTTACACTTATCCCTAAGGTACAGCTTGCATCTCTATGAAGGTACAAAAATAAAGTGGCTTTAATCATTGTTCAGGTTAATACTGTAATACAAAATAAGATTTAGATCTTTTGTAAACTGATGAGGGTTTTAACCGATTATGTAGATATGCAAACGTACAGAGAAGGTTGAGTGAAACACGCCCAGTAGTTTTTGTTCCCGAGAGGTTTTGCAAGAATGAATTATCTGTTTAAAACTCCGCCAGAAGCACATTATCTGATCATTCACCAAGTGCAATAACGACCACCGTGATCAGTAACGGTCTCAGTAGTAGCAGCACCGCCAAATATAAACGGCAAATTCTGATAATAACAACCGACATATATTAATTAACGAGTTCTGTTGAGGAAAGTATAAAATCGGTCAACTGTATGCTCCTGTTGTTTTTGTGTTAGCGAGACGACTGCTGACTCAGTTATAGACTTATTTCAGTTTTGCCTTATTCACACACACACACACACACACACACACACACACATATCTATATATATATATATATATATATATATATATATATATATCTATATATATATATACACACATATATATATATATATATATATATATATATAATATATATATATCTATATATATGTGGTATATATATATATATTATATATATATATATAGTATCTATATATATATATATATATATATATATATGTGTATATATATATATATATATATATATATATATATATATATTATATATATATAATTATATACATACACAATGGAGGCTTTTAAAGCCATATATACAAAGCCTTATAGGAACTATTGGTCACTTTTCGCAAGATACGTTTGTAATTGTAATAACAATGCCCTCTCCTCGAAGTCTTCACACTTTTGGGTACGCCTATCATTACAAAGCCTTAGATCCTAATGTAAGAATATGAAGCAATTTTGATGCCCGCAGCAGGAATCGAACCCTCATAGGAACTACTTGAAATATATGAGGGGTTAAACAGCTCCCAGTCCTGTGGGATACTGGAAGTTTAGATTGCCATCTGTAACGACGTTGCGACCCGAGCCAGAGCCAATATGTGGAGCAATCGACAATTCTTCAATCCATAAAGACGTCCAAATTTATCAGGATAGAATGACCAGCAAAATCCGCTGACCTGAGCTTTATTGAAAATCTCTGGTGCTACGTGATTCACGAAATGTTAGAGCAACAAAAAAAAAAAAAAAAACTTGAGTACGCTTGCAAATTCTGTATGGGAATACATAAACGCTATGCAGTTTATGTGAGAAAAAAATGTAGGTTCTATGATAAGAAAGTTGGGTACAGTAACCAACTCATGATTGCGTGCTTGTGGTGTGTGTGTGTGTGTGTGAGAGAGAGAGAGAGAGAGAGAGAGAGAGAGAGAGAGAGAGAGAGGAGAGAGAGTAGGCAGACTAACAGAAGTATGCAGAATATATGTATTTGTAAATATTATTGACTTTCTTTTTTTCTAAAAGTATAAAAGTTTTAATTCTGATGTTTGCTTTTATTAATTGACCAAAATAAAATGGCCTTCATAAGTATAAAATATTGAATAGTAATAGAACATGGCCCTTGTTCGATGGATACCATTGACATACATTACATGTCATGAGGGTTTCGGAAAAATCAAGTTCTTGCTCCAACATTTCATATTCCTTTGGTTTAGTAACATATTAGCAACATAACTCCGGAGGAAATTATTTCGCCATATTATATTATTATTATCTATATTAGGTTGAATCTGCAAATTCAAGCTTCCAAAGAATATGGTATTCATTTGAAGCAAATTACAGAAGACTATAGGATATACGGAAAGAACAGACCAGTCATAAGAAAACAAAGACAGATTAACAAATTAATAAATGAATAGATAAAAATAATTCAGTTATTAAAAGTGCAAAGAGAATTCTCGCTTGAACTCTTGAAGTTCTAGCACAACGTCCTCAGGGATAGTGTAAAGAGTAAGAGACTTCTGGAACTGAGAAGTTGGACAGCGAGATACATTTACTGCATATTGATGCTGCTGTTCAGAACTCTGGATGCTCTCGACAGGAGAAGGGAATCAGGGATCAATGCGATAGCAAACGACCTCTGTTGAAATACAACTTATAAAAAAATGACAAACAAGAGACCATCCGTCTCTGTTCCAGGTCATAATTGCTAATGTTAGGAAACAGAAACCTTCAACTACGAATCACGTTGTCTAAAAGAGACAAATCTCTGGCAGAAGCAAACATGCACAAAGGAGAACGTTATTTAAATGACCTAAAGCAGTCTGTGATGATTTTTTCATTTCTATGAATATATGAGGCTTTACATACAATACCTCACTTCCGTAAGGAATTCGCTTACACTTACATTAGATGTTTCTCAAAAGTAAGATGTTGGTCAAATATAGGTAAGGCTTCAGACTCCTTCAGCAGTCTCGTCCACTTTAAGTAGAGAATGCGGTGGATAAGTACTAGATCTACGAAACAATAGTGTTTCCGTTTTACCGGAGTTCAGTCTCATACCCCACCATCTACTACACCATTCACTAATACACTCCACATCACGATTAAGGCTAGGGCAGCGTCATTTCTCGTAATTGGAGACTACGACACCCGCAAGTTTTGCATCATTAGCATACTGAACAATCTTGTTTTCCAGGCCAACAACCATATCACTTGTATACACTAAAAATAACAGTGGACCGAGAACTCCATCCTTTGGAATGACAGCACAATAGATCTTGGTTCACTTAGGATTCCATCAACAGGTAACTCGCTGTGCCTACCTGTAAGGAAATCTTGAGGTAATCCTAAAATATATCCATCCGCTCCAAGATTCTGAAATTTAGAAATAAATGACTTTTGATTTTTTAATCGAAAGTAGCACCAAAACCTACCTGAATTCCTCTGCACTCAAAACTCTTATCAAGTTTTTCTTGCAAATGGCATTCAGATCTATAAAAGCTTCACAGGTAGCTAATAACTGCTTCTTATATGCATATTGACTATCGGCTAACCATCCTTTGGATTCCACATATTTATATGGTAACCTAAAAATAAGCTTTTGTGCAACTTTGGAGAGCACAAGGAGATTAGAAATTAGCTTGTACCTACTGCAGTCTGCAGATATTCCATTCTTTGAAATAGGCAATGTATTACAAAACTGGCGCTCACCCACAAAGATACTACGTCGGCATAAAAAAAACCATAGAATCTGCAGAAACTGGGCGTCAGTAGACTGGAAACCTTTTTAAAAAACAAAAGGAAGAAACCACCTGGATTTTCTCCACCCCAGCTAGCAAGCTATCAGTTCAGCTTTTTCCCTTAGCCAGTAACCAGTCTGCAATCATGCCTCAGTAGTGGTGGGATGGAAGACGAACTTGACGCAAAGATAGACGATGATGAGGTTTAATAACGTCTTCAGTTTCCTATTTAAGGAATTATTGTCATTTCTCTCAGCTATATGGTGAATTCTATTTGCAGTAACGGGAAACTCAACAACCAAAATTGTGTCATCTTTAAGTGAACGATTTCGTCTCAATGTGTTGAATTCGTTCTGTTTGTCAAACTAGAATTACATGGAAATATTTCGGAAATATTTCCATGTAATTCTAGTTTTCAGACTCTGGATACCAGAGTCTGAAAATGTTGTCAAAACTTTTTTCAGTGATAGTTCATACCTTGGATCATACACCAGTGTTATAGTCCTCGATTTATTACAGAATTTAAATGCTTTATGATGCCTCAGGCTAAAGTGTGCATTTTTAGTTTAGAATCATATAAGGTCGAATCTCGGCCGGGCGTTAAAACAACTTCATTTCTTTCTTGATTTGAAACTAGGCCTATTAGGGATGAGCGTTTCCAAAATGTGAAGGAATCGAGAGGTGGAGACGGTATTATGGTTAATGAAATTACATCTGGTAAAATGTGACCAGTAGAGTCTTTATATATATATATATATATATATATATATATATATATATATATATATATATGTGTGTGTGTTTGTGTGTGTGTGTGTGTGTGTGTATACATACACACACACACATATATATGTAGATGTATATATATATATATATATCATATATATATATATATATATATATATATATATATATATATATATATATATATATATATATATATATATATATATATATGTATGTATTTTGTGCGTGTGCGTGTGTGTGTGTGTGATCGAGAAATATGTAAAAAGACCTCTTTATTAGAAAATGAGGCATGTGTTTGCCATAGTAGCGAACTTCCAGTCTGGGAATTCTTCACAGATCTTATTGCCAATAATACAAAAATCTGCTAATAAAACCCCAGTCTTGAAACTGAATCAAAGTCTTCGACCAGCGCGAATTTTCCGTATGTCACGTTTTAAAGTCTTCCACGCAAGAATTTTGTCGATGTAAACTCCGTAATCAGCGACATATATGAAATCAAAGGCCTTTGAATGAGTGTTCGATGAGCACACTCAGGGAGAGGCAGACTTCAAAGTTACACGGAAATAGATGTCGTTTTCTTACTCGATCTTTTTGCACCACAAAGACAAGGACGGTGTGGAAATTGTCTCGATCAGAAATAAGGCCAGACCAATGGGGCATCGGGAATGAAAATCAAAAGAGCAAATTCTTCAAATATGAAAATCTCAGTGGAAACAGTCAGTCTGCTGATTTTATGACAGACGACAAATTAAATTTAAGGACTAATGATTTTTATATGAATGCTGCTGCATAGAGCTTCATTTCGTTCGAAATGCGTAAACAGCTGAATTAATGATCAATAATGAAAGTTAGTAATGTGCACCGAAGGAGGATATTAACTGGTGAATTGCCGTTCATTTCAAATCTGTTTTATGGTTCCATAAAGGAGAGTTTCATTTGAATATTTTCGTACTGTGCCTAAATAGTTTTGTATGGCGCCGTAGAGGGAAAGTACTATTTCAGGATAGAAAAACAACGACCTGTGTTGATATCTTTAAGCCTTAGCCATAGTGGTCATGCAGTTTTGACCCTCACCGTTTCCCTGGTCCTTTTAACTGAGAGGTTTCTATTCCTTTATTGCCATGATTTTACCCCTAAGTGCTGAATGTAATGGCCACGTAGTGTTTTCGGGTTACTTTTATTTGGACTTTTAGTACTGTAGTTGTAGTTGAATGTATTTCAAAAATTGGATATGGGAATAAAATACCAATCAGAATCTACAGCATTTCGTCATGTACGGGTTATTTTATCCTGTAATATTCTGTAAGTCATTAAACTTTTCACGTAAACAAAATTTTACCGTAGTTTTCTGGGCGAAATACTGCAATGCGTTTCAATTTTACCATTTAGTGTTTCCTTGTCGTAATGATCAGAAAATGCGAACTGCATGCCAGCAATGCAGACGCTGATCGAAGAATAATTGCCGCAGTTGATGTAGTGTTTATTTGCTAATTAATAGTGTTTCAGTTACCTACTACTCTTGAAGATACACAGAAGAATTTAGGCTAGTCATACTCTGAATGAAGATCAGCATTCCCGATACAACTGTGATATTGCAACATATACCAATTTCTTCTTCTTCTTCTTCTTCTTCTTCTTTCTTCTTCTTCTTCCTTCTTCTTCTTCTTCTTCTTCTTCTTCTTATTATTATTATTATTATTATTATTATTATTATTATTATTATTATTATTATTATTATTATTATTATTATTATTTATTATTATTATTATTATTATTATTATTATTATTATTATTATTATTATTATTATTATTATTATTATTATTATTATTAAATTGCAGTTGCACTTGATTTGTTATAAGTGGCTCTAAATAAGTAAATAAATGAGTAAGGAGTGTATTAACTGTCCTTGCATTTATTATTACTTTTGGTTGTAGCTGTAAATGGCAAAAATATTGAATCGCCATCGAGACATCTTTAGTAACATCAACACAAAACTTTAAACTTTCACAATCTGTGACATGCATTTCTGTAAAGATAGAAAAAGGCAGAATTTCAGAGCTAGCTATTACCCTTGGAATAATAAGTAACATCACTTTAAGATGAGTAGATAAGGTAGATGATCTTACTGAAATAAGATTGATGTTGCTTCCCTTTACTGAAATCAGTCGCCGCACAGGAGTTTCAGAACTCGTTCAGTGTTGCCGTCCCTATTTTCTGTGATTCGTGTGCACTCTGTTGTCTGTCTGTCTCTCTGCCGGATGGTAACCAACATTTGCATACAAATCATAAAAAAAAAAAAATATTTCTTTTACTGAGCTCACTTCAAATTATTATTATTCTGATGGCAATTTTGATAACCTTGATATTTTTTGGCTACAGCTTTCTAATGGGTTATTTATTGAGCATTTTCATTCGATAACGGGATTTTCTGACAGTTTGAATATAACATAAAGATGGTGCTTGGCCAGCTCTCAGACGTGTTCGAGATAGGATAGAATTCTTATTGGCAAAAGTCACCAACGGAATTTAAGAGACTGGACGATTTTTTTTTTTTTTTTTTTTAAAGTTAGGGACAAACAGTTGGTTCAGTCTAATTTCGGCCTTTCTCATCTTTTTGGTAGCAAAATTCAAGCGTTCCAAAGGAAACTGCAGAATTTCAAGGATATCTTGAGCGAAGGGGAATGCACTATTCATATAAAAACAAGACCGCTCTAATAGGGAAACTAATTGACGATATCAATAAATGGTATAGAAGTGCTGAAGGTAAACCATTCGGAAATTAAAATTTACTTTTCAAATTCAATGCTGGTTTATTCCAGAAAAATTAAAGCAGGAGAATATAAAGTGTCCGAGATTGGCGGACACACGATAATCTTTCCATTCCTGAATCCTTTTTGGCCGAGTATTCGAAGAGTAACAGAACCTTTTGGCTTCCTGTGTCACTTGCTGTGATCTAAAAGAATTCGTATTATGAAAAGAAAGACTAAGCCGGAAGTTATAAGGCGCCCAATGGAAATGATTGACTTAGTTAAAGGAAATAGCAACCTCTACGCTCTTTTTCTTAGTGATATAAGAATGAAGTTAATTTCTATAAAGAGATTTCTCAAGTCGTTTTAGACGATTATAAAAGACAATACTTTATTATCTTCGAACTTTTTATTTTAATCTGGAATTTCATCTATTAATAAATAAATTATGCATTAGTGGATTTAGTTCTCTTACACATATCTTAAAACTAAATGTACAAATTATACTTGTTCAATGTGACAGGCAAACACTTCTCTACCCCTGAACTTTCATTAACATGCAATAATCGTAAACATGACCTGCAGAAACAGTGGAATCCCAGACATCCTCGGAAAACCAGTCTACGGTCAAAAACCTTGTCTTCACCTGCATAGCTCCGCAAAAGTTCAAATTATGCAGACATATTGACGGCATGATCTCATTATACGAGATTGCATTAAGAGTTGCTGCATGTTTTGTCAAAATAAATTTACTGATTCCGTCCAAGTTACCTTCATTGCAAATTAACGCATACCAATAAAATTCGAAATTGTGTAGTTTCATTGCTTGGACTCCTGTCATTTTTATTCTCCCTTTCCTCCGTCATATGACCTTCAGTAACTTCGTTACTTTCCGAGGAAAATTCGGGAGTTCTTTTAGTCCGACAAACAAAATGCTGGAGCATTTTTTTTCAGTTATTTCACTGTCTTAGTATCAGCGAAGTTTTCCATTTTCCCAGCAAATGACGGAAGAAGATTTCCATTAAATATCAGCTAATTCACTAGCAAATGAGAATGTTGTTGAAAAAATCCGAAGTTTTTTAGTTTTATAATGTTATTTTTCTCATTTGGCAATGGCAATCTAGTTAGTGTCTTAAATCGTGCGTTAAATGCTGTCATCATTATAGATTTTTCTTAAGAGTATCAAAATAAAAATAAAATTGTTGGCAATGTTCACGCATACATGATATATTTGGTCTTAAGCCATAGCACAAACACCTCCACCTCCCTCCCCCCATCCAACCCCAGCCATAAACACACGCACCGCAACTATCCCAACATCACTCACGAAAACAAACTTTCAGTGACAATATATATCACTTAGAAGAGATACCTATTGCATGTTGGTCAAATCAAATCTGTGATTTTAAACTCATCCTGAAGTAGATCTCGCTCAATTTTTCCATTTGTTTGAAATTAAAATAAGCGATTTCATCTTCATGTTATACTTAACCTAATCGTCAGACGAAGATTCCCCATCAAACTGAATTCATATAGACAAGGCAGAGAACACAAATATTTTTTGAAATGAGTCAGAAAGAGGCTCAATGTCATTTGGTCAACGTTGGTTGTTTCTCACCTGACGAAGTTCAACCACTGGCTATGTAAGTATGCTCAAGGAACGTTATGTATGTATGTAAAACTGACTCACGAAAATTTGGAACATGATGAA
>NC_061106.1:9295658-9305658 GCF_015104395.2 Macrobrachium nipponense | reverse complement strand
CAACACGATTCTTTCTCAAATTATTTCTAGACATTATGGAGCCATAACAATTAATTTAATTTCCTCTGAAGACTTCTTAAGATACTCGCCGATTCTCACAAGGTATGAGCTAAGAACGGGCAATAAAATGAATAGTGCCGAATTTGAAAATATCAGAGAGAATTCCAAAAAATGCGACAATGATCATTTTAAAATCATTACACGGGCCTCTTCGAGCTGGCACTCTCTATTCTGGAATCGCTTATTATTAAACAGACAGCACCGCTGTTGAATGCACAACACACACACACACACACACACACACACATATATATATATATATATATATATATATATATATACATATATACGTATATATAAATATATATATATATATATATATATGATATATATGATATATATATATATATATATATATATTATATAAATATATATATAAATTCTTCTGTTGAAACAGATTTCACATCTCCACAAGTATTCTCAAGTATAAAAGTCCCATAATACACTCTGGTTTAAAGCCAAGGACTATATTTCGGTGGATTGACTTCCACCCTTATCAAGTAGCAGATGACAGAATTTACAGTGGCGAAATATATAGTGGGATATATGCCCTTAGGTGATGCCTGGGGTCACTGCTAAGCCGAGGTTGGTTCTATTGATTGCCTTAATCAGCTTCATCGTTACCTTAAGGAAGATATTGTTTATATGGTTAGAGTCCCAGGCTCCATTGGAAAGGCTGATCCTATCATCTTGTTGTTTTACTGGTGAAGATTCCACCATCTGACATTTGTATTGACATCTGCTCATGTATAAAATTCAGGATGAGTTCTAGTCCATGATGTTGTCTGTGTTATTTATATGATGGAAAATTGCCAAACTATGCTGACCATATCTAACTGAGAGCTTATGATGAGTTAATATTTCCGAGAGATATTTTTCTGTGAATCCATAGTATGACTTATCACAATCCATGCAGTGTATTTCATAAACTCCTACGTCCTTAAAAAGTGATTTCCACAGTATATTTGTATAAGTGAAGATGTAAGGGTTGGGCTGGCCTAAGGTTGTGTGATCTCTTATAAATTATCCATGTATGGGATTACGATTTCGTTTGTGTATTTTTCCTTTTCTTTGTTTTCTGGACAACATAGTGATGCAATTTTCCATCATATAAATAATACGAACCATACCATGGATTGGAACTCATCCCAAATTTCATACAAGAGCAGCTTTCGATACAAATGTCAGTTAGTAGAATCTTCATAGATAAACCAACAAGATAATAGTATCAACCTTTCTAATAGTATCAACCTTTCTAATGGAGCCTTTTGGTAACAAAAGTTAAGCAACAGTTTCCATTAGATTTTGTTCACTGAATTTCCCATCTTTTAAATTTACTCTATAATATGAAAATAAAACGCAAATTATGGCATATAAATTAAATCTGCAAAACGAAAACGTTTGGTTACTTAAAAGCACCATGTACACACCATGTCCGAAGTAATTGAAATTTCTCAGATGGATTCATTCATAGAGATCTGGAAGACAGACAGCTGGTTTTTACTCCATTGATATCACAACGACAAGAATTACTCATTTCCTTTTATGAACAGGACTATTGTTGCATTAACATAAGGTAATAATGACAAGTATTTTAGTTAGTATTTCGAAGTGTCAATGGAAGTAAATGCTGTGACGGCTATAGAGGCTGAACATATCTACTCAAATCCGCACAAGTGTTCTCTCTGATGTGAGGAGGAGCCAGAGAACTTCCGTAGGGAAAACAGAAGTCACTGGATATTACTCCACCTAACGGGTTTCACACTTCGATGCCTTTGACATGTTTGCAAAGCTGTCATAAAAAGGAAATCGTTATTAAGAGTCAAGTAGCCTGTCAACCCGAAGAGTTTCTGGCTATACTCCCATTACAAGCAATTCAGTTAGCCTAAGCAACTGGATTACTTGCGGCAAAACTAGATCTCCCAGTACATTAGTACTTTTAGCTCGATTTAAGACTTTCATTGCCTGTGCGGTAGATATCGAGCTATTTGTGGCAATTAATATTTTTACTTTACACAGCTTTTATTGCGAAAGATTTGTCAATGAAAATCTGTTTTCTAAAGCAGAGAATATATTATAATGAGAGAAAGAGAGAGAATTGCCTAGGGTCGAATTTTCCACTTCTTTTCCCAACGTTTGAATGTCACAGCAACTGCCGAATCAAATCAAGACTAAGTTATAAAAATCATAGAGAATTAATTTGAATACCAAATTCACTTCTAATTGTATCTAGTACAGGAAAGCACGATTTTGGCAGCCCTACTACCCGGTATCCCAGGAATAGGTGGACAGGCATATCACTCTCCTTCCCTTTTCCTATCGCATATCCACCAAGAATAATATATAGTTCTCTCTCTCTCTCTCTCTCTCTCTCTCTCTCTCTTTCCACTTATAAAGCATACTCTACAAATATTTTATCTCTCAAGCTGTGAAAGAAAACACAATGAATTAGTAGCTATGAATAGGCCTATGCTTACACATAAGCAAATTTTGTTCTCTCTCTCTCTCTCTCTCTCTCTCTCTCTCTCTCTCCTTCTACAACATACGTTACAAATATATTATCACTCAAGCTCTGAAAGAAAATGTAATGATTTAAGTAGCTATGAATAGGCCTATGCTTACACAAAAGCAGATTTTGCTCTCTCTCTCTCTCTCTCTCTCTCTCTCTCTCTCTCTCTCTCTCTCTCTCATAAAAAGTAGCATAGGTCTTTAGGAGAGAATAGAGGAAACCTAGTGAACTCAGACTTGGAAAAAACAGTTAATGAAAAAGTTTTTTACTAGAGTTTTCACAATTGAAGACACTACCTTAATCCCTGAACCAGCTATCAAATATGAAGGGGAAGAACCGTTGGACAAACTAATATTCACAGAAGAGGACATTAAAAACGAAATATAAAAGCTAAACAAGTTCAAATCTCCTGGCCCAGCTGGAATTCATCCAAGAGAAATGTAAGAGTTGGAAGAGGAAATAGTTCCTTAACCATATATACTCTACAGAAAAAGTGCAGAACAACGAAAGGCACCAAAAGGATGGAAATTAAGTCAGTGCTACGCCACCCCTCCCCCCCACCAACCAACCACCGCCCGCCCGCCCAGTTTACAAAAAATCTTCAAGAGAAGAGTCAGGAAATAATCAACCAATTTGTCTAACGTCAGTCCCTAGTAAAGTTTTTGAGTCCATAATTGCAGATCAAAGCGTGGTTCACACTGATAGAAACAACCTGTTGTTGAACAGCCAACACGGTTTCAGACAAAATAGATCCTGCCTATCAATCCTCTTGGAGTTTTTTCATAACATGCTTAGTATTTACGACAGTAGTAGAGCAATAGATATGTTCTACATAGATTTCCAAAAGGCCTTTGACAAAGTTCCACACAAGAAGCTAATGACAAACGTTAGAGCATTAGGAATTGTAGGAGAAATAGCAGACTGGATCGAAGACTGGCTAACTAATAGAAAACAGAAAGTCGTAATAAACGGTGAAAAATTAGAATGGACAGAGGTGACAAGAGGAGTTCCTCAGGGTTCTGTCCTTAGCCTACTCTTGGTTTTGATTCACATTAAGGACACTGATGTAGGCTTAACTAGCAGGATAGCCAAATTTACAGATGACACCAATTTAGGTGTAAATGCAGCAGACACAAATACAGTGGAAAGTTTAAGAAATTATCAAAGGAAAATAGGAGAGTGTTTAAAAAGATGGCAGATGGTCCAGGCAAATTAGCATTTTATGGGAAAAAAATAAGTTTTTATATTTGACAGAAAGACTCCTAAAGGGTTACAATACAAAGATCCAAAGAATTCCCTTCCGTCAGATGGGTGCAACCCCCTTTTTCGTCGGGTGACCACCCACATCCCCCCTTTGAAGAGTACATTTCCCTATATTTACCGTTTTTCTTCAAAGAGGTGCATCGAACATATAAAAAGTATTGGGACCAAAGAAATAAAGAAATAAATTCTGCATAAGTTTGTTTCTATGACCTTTTTCTGTAAATATTATAGTTTTTGTGTAAATAAGCCCAAAATTAGCATACGCATTTTCGCCGATATGTAAAAGAAATAAAAAAAATAAAACTAATTTCTCCCTTAGATTTTGTTCAATAACTCTTAAACTACTAATTTCTAGTCAAAATGCAATATAGATGACAATCTAGACTGAAGATTCATACTTCATTTGGTATCCTTGTTCTTCCCTAAACATTAAAAATATGATGCAAAAGGAACTAATAAATAAGAAACTGAAAATCAACAGAAATCCATATAACGATCTTTTTCTTTTGCACCATAAGCTTTACTAGTGAATTCCCATTAAAATATCTTGTAAATAAAATGATAATGTGCATATTTCTCTCATATGTGATTAACATGCTTGTGATAGATATCATTTCAAAGTAAGCAGAAATTATATACTGTTGCGCTTTAAAAGATCATCAAAGGCTTAGGAGGGCTATGTAGTTCACCCCGCAACATTTTATTTCTTACAGATATTTATGTATATAATTTTGTATTCGGATGTTTATACGAGCTTTTTTTTCTTCTAATTTTAGAGATTTTGCAGTTCTCATTTATGGTTGGATTTGTGGTCAAGGTTAGAAACTATGGTTCCTTCAATAAACTTGTTAGGTAATTGATTTTATTGGATTTATCGAATTGTCTTCTGTATTTGTGTCATTTTATAAGCATGGTAACTTTGGTTTTTCCTATTTCTCTCATGTATTCTCCTTTATGTCAGTCATTTTCATATTTCAGATTTTGCCATCCTTTTATGTCTGTCATTTTCATATTTTTCTTGCTTTTTCCTCATTCTTTATTATAGTTATTTTCACCTTTGAAATAGCACTTAGTGGCCTATTCTTTATTACCGATTTCTAAGACGAATGAAACGAATTAAAATTTTTTATTTAATGATTGATTATTATAGTTGTGGTCTGCATGGCACGAATTACTCATGAATCACTAATGAGAGTTGTAGTAGTGCTATAGTGAGGACTGGCAATACTATCAAAGAACAATAAGTTACAGTACATACGTTTTGGAAACGAATGAGTGCACTTCTTATGAGAGTTGTAGTAGTAACACAAAGACAATGTACTATCCTCTAAAAAAAATATACACCAATTACATTTGCGATTTTTCCCAAAATTATTTGACTGTAACATGGATGATTTTGCCTTCTACTTTCTTGTTTGATTCAGAAAAAAAGAAAACATAGATACCAAATGAAGTACAAATCTTCAGTCTACAATATCATATATATTGCATTTTGACGAGGAATTAGCAATTTAAGAGTTATTGAACAAAATATAAGGGTGAAATGCGGTTTTTTAAATATTGGCGAAAATGCGTCTGCTACTTTCGGGCTTATTTACGCAAAAACTATATTTACAGAAAAACGATACAAAAAAAAGAACTTGTGCAGAATTTATTACTTTATTTCTTTGGTCTCTATACTTTTTATTCGTGCGATGCACCTCTTTGGAGAAAAACGGAAAATATGGGGAAATGTACCCTTTGAAGCGGGGTTAACCCCCGAAAAAGGGGGTTGCACCCATCTGATGGAGGGGAACTCTTTGGATCTGTTTTGTAACCCTTGAGGAGTCTTTCTGCCAAATATAAAAGTCTTGAACCAAACAAAAACTTCTTTCAGTTTTCTTCTGAAGATTGAAAAAGAAACCCACAAATTCAATTTGTAACTTGTTTACTTGTAAGTATTTACATTTAGTTTTACTCCACACTCGAGTACTTTCAGGCCCTTCTGTGGCCCATTCTCAAGAGATGTTTGGGATGTTAGCACCGTTTCCTTATCTCTGTATTGGAACCGCCTCTTTATGTATCCCACTAGCTTGTGTGCCTTCTTTTCAGCTTTTATGTACTGTTATGTGGATTTTAAGTTCCTGGTAATAATGCCTCCAAGGTTCTCTTCTTGTTCTACACTATTTACGTCATTTCCAAGCAGCATGTAGTTGGCATGAGGGTTGTTTGTTCCTATTTGTAACACTTTATACTTATCCACGTTAAAAGGCATCTTAGTACAGGCAAATTAGATGAAAAAAGGCCAAATAGGGGAAAAAATGATAAGACTTTTATAGATTGAAAAAGAAACCGACAAATTCAATTTGTAACTTGTTTACTTGTAAGCATTTACATTTAGTTTTACTCCACACTCGAGTACTTTCAGGCCCTTCTGTGGCCCATTCTCAAGAGATGTTTGGGATGTTAGCCTGGGTCAAGGCCCAGCAGTCTTCTGCTGGGCCTTGACCCAGGCTAACATCCCAAACATCTCTTGAGAATGGGCCACAGAAGGGCCTGAAAGTACTCGAGTGTGGAGTAAAACTAAATGTAAATACTTACAAGTAAACAAGTTACAAATTGAATTTGTGGGTTTCTTTTTCAATCTATAAAAGTCTTATCATTTTTTCCCCTATTTGGCCTTTTTTTCATCTAATTTGCCTGTACTAAGATGCCTTTTAACGTGGATAAGTATAAAGTGTTACAAATAGGAACAAACAACCCTCATGCCAACTACATGCTGCTTGGAAATGACGTAAATAGTGTAGAACAAGAAGAGAACCTTGGAGGCATTATTACCAGGAACTTAAAATCCACATAACAGTACATAAAAGCTGAAAAGAAGGCACACAAGCTAGTGGGATACATAAAGAGGCGGTTCCAATACTGAGATAAGGAAACGGTGCTGCAGCTCTACACATCTTGAATATGCAGGACAGTTTTGGTTACCAGCACTAAGAAAAGACAGAAATAGACTAGATGGGATACAAGCAAGTGCCACAAAGTTAATTCCATCCATCAGCCCAATAGGTTACCAAAGACGACTAGAGAGCCTGAACATGTATGACCTAGAAACGCGAAGATTATGATGACAACTAATAGAAACATTCAAAATACTGAAAGGCATAACAAAAGTAGACAGTAACTCTTCACATCAAATGAAAACCAGACAAGTAATAAGGGATGGAAATTAGAACTGAAGAGATACAAATCATCTCATTGTGGGAACTTCTTTACAGACAAGATATGTGACACATGGAATAAACTGCCACCAGAAATTGTAAACAGCAACAGTGTGGAGGAGTTTAAAAGAGAGCTAGACAAAATCATTAGGACATTGTGAATGAATAGTAAAACCTGCTCCTAGGGATAACTGAGCAAATGATGTCTCCTCGGATGGAATGATAAATCTTTAATACATCCTAATCCTTGTAACTCTCTCTATTTCCACTTCCAAAATATACTTCACATCATATTATCACCTAATTTCTCAAAGAAAATATAATGAATTATGTATTATATAGATGGGCCTATGCTTACACAAAGACTAACTTTGCTCTCTCTTCTCTCTCTCTCCTCTCTCTCTCTCTCTCTCTCGTCTCCTCTCTCTCATCTCTTCTCTTCATCTCTCTCTCTCTCTCTCTCTCTCTCATCATAATATTGCATTCATTCCTGTACTATTGCACACGACATCCCTTGGATCTTGCCCAAATTTTGAAAAAATTTTTCTCGCGATTTAAGATCACGACGTATGAATTTTGTTTCATTTTAGTGCCATAACATCAGTTATGAGTAAGGTTTCACGAGAGGTTTCAGGTCAAGTTTGATATCTTTGGCGTCTTTTCCAGCGAAATTCAGAAATCCTTAACGTCTCTAAAACTAGGAACATGAGTTAATATAGTCAGAGTGCTCATAGTCCTAGTAAAACATCTAGAATTTTCACCGCTTTGGTGCCTTCTTGGACTATGCCTTTCCTAAAGCGTTAGTTTTGACTTGTAACCCGTTCCTAGAGAATGTCCTTCAAAAGCCTCACAGGTTCATATTTGATCTTATAGTGCTTGATCTTTCTAGTAAGTAGTGGAACATTTATTGCAATCTCCTCCCTCTCTTTTTGTCACAAAAGATGTTGTGTAGCATAATATGCGTCACTAAAGATAACCTTAGTTAATTCCCGTTTGCTTAGATTAGGTACTAATGCCTAAGATATTCTAATAGCCTTTTGTTTAATAAAAATATTGATATTATATTAATGTTGTTCATGAATAAGCAATTTTTCAGGAACTGTAACTATAAGGTTTTAGGTTATATGAATTTCCAGTTCTTTTATGTGATGAATAAAAAATACACTTGAAAGTGATAGGAATAACAGAAAATAATATTGGGGGAAGAAAGTTTGTATACACAAAAGCATGGATTCTGATACAGTTAAATTCGGTAAGACATTACTGAAATAAGAGATCATTGCCAGCAGTATTACAAGGATACATTTCAAGATACAGTACCCTAAGCTAGCCTAACTTAAGGTGCCTTGCATACTTGACTCCTTAACATCGCCTAAAAATTGTTTGAGGGATACTCACTTCGTGCGCAGACAGTGTCGAAGGGCAAAAAGTCGAAAGGAAAAAAGTGTAGAAAGGACAAAGAGTCGAAAGGACGAAAAGTCGAAAAGAAAACGTATTGAAAGGGAAAAGTGTCGAAAGGACAAAAAGTCGACAGGAAAACGTATTGAAAGGACAATGTTTTGAAAGGACAAGGTGTCGAAAGGACAAAAAGTCAACAGGACAAAAAGTCGAAAGGAAAGTGTTGAAAGGACAAAGTGTTGAATGGACAAAGTGTCGCGAGGATAAAAATATCGGAGAGAGCAATTATGTCTGACTGGCCTTTCAATGACCTAACTCACTAACAAATTAAACATATAGTTAACTCATTAACTAAAACTACTTGTTTAACTCAAAGGTAAACAAATTGACTAATAAACTGCCTACTATGCATTTCAGCGACTGCGAGTCTTTCAAACTAATTATTTGATCCAAATGGGACGTTAACAGTGTACAAAACATCTCTCCCTATTTTTTAGTAACATAGTTCATTGTCAAATGGTGTTAGTTAAGGCGTTTACTCTTGACTTTTAAAGGCAAATTCGGAAGAGTCAGCAGGTCTCATTTACAGATTCGAAAGTCTGCTATCCCCCATCCCTTCCCTCTCCCTCCCTCCCTTTCTCTCACTCTTTCTTTATCGCTGTTTTTCTCATTTCTCCCCTTAATACCTCTAAATAATTTACAATATGGAATAAAATACCGTTTTCCATGACATTTTTCAATACCAGTAGATAATTGAGAATTCATAATGAAGAGGATAGGGGGTTTTGATATAATGATCATAGAAATAGTTAATTTTTCCCAATGTATTCTGTTTATAGTATCCTTGGCGAGTCAGGTAATACCGTAATGCTAAGAGGTTGTCTGTCGATTGCAGCACTCACACTGTAAGTATTTACTGCGTCATTGATGAAGACGGATTTTTCATCGCTGTCATGGCTGTCAAGTTACTTTGTCCGTGTCGTTGCAGAAATGCATTTGCAATAAGACTCCAAACCATATAAAAAAATGGAGAAAGCTAACAACAGGTTAAGGGTCAATCTCAATAGGTAGGTGAGACGGTCCAGAGCCTTCGAGGATGAATACTGGTCCACGGATAACATCCACAAACCTGTGGACCCCGTAATTATCAACATCTACAGAGATAACGAAGATGATTGGTCCCTTGATAGTGACGAGGACTGTGAATAAAGTTCCTGTGATATTCTTCTCAATTGTTTTCATCGCTTTTCAACCTATGATATTACTTAATACACGCGAGAGACAGAGAGAGAGAGACCGATTTCATATTCCTTTACCACTCTAAATAGTAGTTTTAATTATATACAGGGTTGTCGGTTAAAATGTGATTTAAATTTGGTTACCTGATTGTTAAGTAAACATCTCCGTTTTCTTTAAGATCCACTTGTGAACTTAGGTATACTTGAGAATTCCTATCATTCAAATTCCTAAGCAACAAGTATATTCAGATAATATAAGTCATGAAATCTACTGATAAATATATATTACCAGCATTTTTGGTCTGTTGCCCTCAAGAAATAAAAATCGAGGG
>NC_061106.1:9285658-9290658 GCF_015104395.2 Macrobrachium nipponense | reverse complement strand
AGGTTAGTGGGTTATTCTCCATTCTATTCATAAATAGTATTTCTGAATATCACGACGAAAATAAAGGTCTGGGAGTTTGTTCCACGTCTTTACAATATGATTTAGGTCTAGCTATACAATAGGTTTACGAGTGTAGTCCCAGTTTGTTTATGATCTGATTTTATGAAATTTATGCTGTAAAGACAGCCACCGGGGCTCTTTCATTCATTCAGCTGTGAGGACAGTGAGAAACGGGCCACTGGATTAGTAGGAGAGGAAGATAAAGAGACCCAGCAAATTAATGAGATGAAGTACAATGCTCTAAAGGTAGAAGCGGAAGATAACCCCACAGTTGCGCCTAGAAGTATTCGTTATAAAGGTTAGGACAGCAAGATTGAAGAAATGCGAGAATGGAGGTAAAGTAAAATGCTAGACAGTAGATGTAACCACGGGACGAAAGGACAGCACGCACTAACCGCCGCCACCGCACCCCCCCCCCCCCTCCCCGGCTTCCCACCTCCCGCCCCCACCAGGATAAGTTTGTTTAATACCAAAGACTTATGAATTCGGTGCCATGCTGTTTAAGATTCCTATTACAATCTGGTGTTAGAGAGGTTTGTGATTTTGATTCCTGACTATCCATTAATTTGATCCCTAACTAACATGACAAAAGGTTTACCAATTTGATTTCAGTCCTTTTATGAATGTGATTGTGGTATTTTATGATGAGAGGTTTTGAGTTTGGGTCCAGATTGTCTATGATTTTCATTCCAGTCAAGCAGGGCTACACATTTGTGAGGGCTCCTAGTCTTTTAATGACTCCGATTCTGATCTGGTGTGATGAGAGGTCTTCGATTTTTACTCTGGGTTGTTTATTAGGTCGGTTATAGTAGGTCATAGTATTGTAGCATCAACATGAAGCGATAACCGATTCAGAACAAACAATATACGAGACAGAACATCTCCCCCTCATGCGCACCACATCAACGCTTCCATTAGTTTGCTAAAAGCTCATGAGCATATTTTATGGATGAGAAATTCTTTGATTCCTATTTTATAAAATTATTATTATTATTATTATTATTATTATTATTATTATTATTATTATTATTATTATATGTTGCACTGCATTTTTGTCAGATGTTCCTGTGTATATCTCGTTTTAGGTCTTGTTCCTAAAGGTCCAGGACTTATGGTTATTAAGATAATCTTAAAAAATATTCCAAATTCGAGAACGAGCTGTCATGTCCCTTATCTCGTTTTGTATTGATAAATAATTGAATAATAAAACTAAGAGAGAGAGAGAGAGAGAGAGAGAGAGAGAGAGAGAGAGAGAGAGAGAGAGAGAGAGAGAGAGAGAGAGAGAGAGAGAGTAGACAATCCAGCTAGAATTCCGTTATATAAGGCAAATTGGGGTTAGCCTAGAAAATGGCCGAACGACACTACAAAGAAAGGTCTGCAAGAAATCTTGACTTGTCAGTTGTCTGACTGGACGAGGTCATGACGCATACCATGAGGTCCTACATCGAAATATACGACGGAATTCTTTGACGTGTCTTGTTTCGTGACTGCTAGTCATATGTCAGATAAATGACTTGGTCTGATTTAGATTTTACGGTAATCAACTATTCACCCAGCTAATTGGTTCACTCCCTACTGTTCGTTAACACCAGCTACAGGAAATGGAACAGAAAGAGAGAGTAAAAGAATTCTCCTTATTTAACCGTTGGGTCATCATAAAATGGCACATGCAATGTTGTAAGATTGATTTTAAAATGGAAAGGACAAATGTTATAGGTTACAATAAACCAGCATAGACCAACCTCCTACAAGAAATGAAAGTGTTGCAAATACAGCTTCAAATAATAATAATACCTGTTTGAATAAATCAACATGAATAATTGGGATCAAACCCGTAACTAAAATGTGTCATCAGGCAGGAACCTTAGTAACTACAGGCCTCACTTTAGGGATGTAAACGATGAGATATTGCTTTAAGAATGCGTTAATTTCGCAGCCATTGCAATTACAAGTAATATACGTGTTTTGTCTTCTCTCAAATTCTTAACAGCTAAACATGATATGCACTGGCAAAATGAAGGAAGGGTGCCTAGCGAGTCTTGTCGAATTACATGATATCATGACACTTTTTCACAGGAAGAATAAGAATACTCGTTAAGCAGAAGATGCTTTAAACATGATTCAGTCCCTTAGGGACCTTCTTTAGCATATGGCAAATAAAACAAAATGACATAAAGAACAGAAAAGAATGTTTATGACTATGATCAAACTAAAAGTGAATCCGTTTCTGATAGAAAGACTGAAAAACGATGAAAATCGGCCAGTCATTTTTAGATAACAACTGTAGTACGTACTACAATGAGATAAGAGCGAAGTCTTAATGCATAGTAAATGGTGCACCAACAAATTTTTTTCGAAGGAATAATAAGAGACGTTGCTCAAATGGAGTTTTTTTTTTTTTTTTTTTTTTTTTTTTTTTTTTTACCGTGGTCAGATGCGTGAATATCACATTTAAAAGTGATAGACTTTCGGTATAAAAAAAAAATCCATATCAGAGAATTAACACAAATGTTCTATTGAAATATAAATGATTACTTTATGTAACTTAGAACTCCAAGTGCTGTATTTACAAGTTTAAAAAAATTTCCAAGGGTTCAAAGATATCAGATTTCCTCCTCACCTCTTTCTCTTTCTCTCTCTCTCTCTATCTCTCACAAACACACACCACACACCGTGCCAATAACAATAAAACGTTGTCTGGGTAGTATTACACGCATCTGGCAGTTGCGTTAGCTTCTGACCATCAGCTTCGCAGGTCTGTCTTATCTACCCTTTTATCACGAAGAGCGAAAGGAAAGCAACTCATTCAGAATTTTTCAGTGGAACGATCATCACCTAACTGTCGCACACGATTTTCTATACTTGATAGTATGCGAATAACTATACTCTGTTTTTTTTCCATCTGTCCATCCGCCTGTGGTGTTATCGCATGGTAACACTGCGTCCCGTGCTTTAAATAGTTCCGCTATGTGTAAGTTTTAGGTAAATAAAAGGATATCTGGGTGTGCATTTGTAACTGAAAAGTGTTTTAATAAATTACTGTATGCGAATTACACCGTTAATATTCGAAATAGGATATTATCATTATTGTCGAATGTAAGCTGAATGTAACTATCTAAAACCCGGGACGCAGTGTTACCATACGCAAACACCACAGGCGGATGGACAGATGAAAAAAAAACAGAGTATAGTTATCGTTTGGCCTTAACTCAATTTGTAAAGACATATGACTTCGAAGTGACATGAAATACCACTTTTCTCAGGATAATACCATTTGGTTCGAATGCCATAGGCAGAAAGTAATTCGTGATGCCATTCATTGGCATTTACACAGTAACAAAGATTATCTATTATAGGAAACTTATTATAACTGGGTGAATGACTAATTAAGATTATGAAAGCGTTTCTTTAGCACACGAAATTACTGAACAGGGAAAATATTTTACTGAAAAATCGTGTCAGATCATATACTGTCATTATATACTGTCATTGCCGATTATCTTTTTTATTTATAAAGATGTGCCAATAAAAATTTTGTTAAGAAAACTTAGTAGCAGTCAATCATATTAAACATAATTTATGAGATTATATTACATTACTATACTGTGTAGTAATTATTTCCTCCAATCAATTAAAGTCCTTTTAGGCGTTTAGAATAATTCTATAACAAAGTATAATTCTGATTATAGTATATAAGGATGGAATAAGCGCATTCCCAAGCTTGCAAGGAAAATATTCGGAGGTACAGATTTGTATTAAAATGTATAATGTATTGATATCATGGAAAAACTATGGAGTGAAATTTATTAACTATTAGTCAACAAAGAAGAAAAGGATGAAAAGAAAAGAAGGCCTCTTTCAATATAAAGTCAAAATTAAATTAAATCAATACAATAGTCACAAATGCAATCTCAAACAAAAGAAAAAATTATATTTACTACTTTTCAGTGAAAAACTAAGAAAGAGGGTAACCTGACCTCTTGTTTCTCAGGATTTGAGATTTTGTTTTCTAAGCTCAAGACATCAGTTGGCGGAAGTTGTCTGAAAGATTTGGTTAATAAAGTAATGGTGTCAGTATGATGATGGTGTCTGAAATATTAGTTGTCTAAGGTGGTGGTGTCAGTATGTTTAAAGTGTCTAAAATGTTTGTTTTCTAAGGTGATAGTGTCAATATGATGAAATTGTTTGAAATGTTTGTTGTGTAAGGTAGTGGTATTAGTATGATGAAGGTGTCTGAAATATTTGTTGTTTAAGATGATGGTGTCAATATGATGAAGGTGTCTGAAATATTTGTTGTCTAAGATGATGGTGTCAATATGATGAAGGTGTCTGAAGTATTTGTTGTTAAAGTGTTGGTATGAGTATGATGAAGGTGTCTGATTTATTTGTTTTCTAAAGTGAAGGTGAAAGTATGATGAAGGTGTCTGATTTATTTGTTTTCTAAAGTGATGGTGTCAGTATGATGAAGGTGTTTGAAATGCTTTTTATCTAACGGCAAGTTGAGGGCGTTTGTTTATATTCCCACTGAGAAAAACAGACGTTGCAAATTGCAGAGATCACTACATAAATGCTGATTTAAGTAAAAGTCTAGAATATCTAGGCAGTGGCTGACACTGATGGAAAATGAAGTTAAAAATACCGAGCCAAGTAACATCAACAAAAAGGTTCCTGAAGCCAGTAAACAAAGAACGCATCGAAGGGAGTTAACATTAGGAGGGGAAGAAATTAGATTGGTGACTTTGAAAATAAGTAATAATATATATCTAAGGCACAGCGAGAGTAATGTTCATAATCGTTCTCTCTCTGTCACTCTCATTATATATATATATATATATATATATATATATATATATATATATATATATATATATATATATGTGTGTGTGTGTATATATATATATATAGATAATATGATATATATAGAGACATACAGACTATTA
>NC_061106.1:9273158-9280658 GCF_015104395.2 Macrobrachium nipponense | reverse complement strand
CAGAAGTTAATGACCACCTGAATAAAGCAATATTTATGAAGATTTACGAAGTCAATCACTTTGAGATTTGTAAATTCGTCTACGAATCAATCATTTTGCCTTTTCGCAACCCGTCATATATTTCCAGTAAATAATAACAGATAGAAAGAGAATGAAGATACGAATGCCGCCCGATTAGGGAACGATGATTACGGTCATTTATGTTCGGAATTTATCGATAAGGATCACAGGCAGCATCAGGTGGAAGATGGGCTCGTTTCATCAGCAGAAGAATAATGATTCTGCAACGATTTCGAGACTGAGTGATTGCTCCGTGGCACTTTGCATCACTCGGAGGCCTGAACGATGAAATCACTTTGGCCTGATACATCCCTGTTGATGTAAGGGCGAAGATTATGTCAATATTTCACGAGATGACCTCCGGCCCGGTACCAAATCGAATCATTGCCTCAATTAAAAGATGAAAGATTTCAATCAGTTACGATGGATGTTTTCCATTTCAGGACAAACGGCTGAATACATTTGAGATTTTCAGCTGTTTTCCTTTTCATTGGTTATTTACTGGGACTTTTCCTGCTGATCTTGTTTCGTGAATTTCTTCTGCCACTTTACGATAGAACTGGAAGTCAAGCAGTCAGGAAGCAGGGAGTAGCGGTGATTGTCTCTTCAACATTTGCGATCTTAAAAGGATACAAGAAAGAGAGAGAGAGAGAGAGAGAGAGAGAGAGAGAGAGAGAGAGAGAGAGAAGAAGAGAGAGGAGAGTTAGAAGAGAGAATTGAACAGGAATGTCGTTAACACTGGTAATCAATAACACCATGAAAGGATTAATTATGGCAAAACGTTTTCAAAGAAGTGCTCCGACGAGAAAAAGAAGAAAAAGAAAGAAAGAGAAAAGTCGGTCAAGGCAGAAATATTCCACAGTGAAAAATGATATAAGACTAATATATATTTGTAGGGAATTCATAATTTCGTTATCGTGAACTGTATCATTTGTACTAACGCCTTCGTAGGCCTTTTATTTGAGCTCTGTTGCTTTGGGAGTCTCGGAAACTTTTCCCTCTATTGCCCATCCTTAACGTTTACAGTTATTGCCATGTATATTTCATCTGTTCTTAATGTAATCCTACTTCCCTCAAACACGATTATGTTTTCTTTTTTGCATGAGGCATCTTGCTTTGTGGAATCTTTAATTTAATAATAGGTCTTTTAGGTTTCGCTCTAAAAATAAGTGAGCATTAAAATAATAAATACTTTGTGTACATAAATCTAAAAGGCTCGTGGTCAGTGGGGATTTAAACGTTAACGCTGTAGAGAACCTAAAAGGATAAAATCTAAAAGAACAATCAATCGAGAGGAAAGTAGATCGAATGTTACAGCTATAGTAATGGTACATAGCAGGAGTATTCATTCACCAGGTCTGCAAAAAAGGAAGGAAAAAGGGTATGACAGCTTGCAAAAACTCGCGGAGAAAACTGGGAAGAAATCATAAATCTGGGGGAGTTGCGACAACATCAGAAAGGCGAGGGAAAGCCAAGGGTGGGGTGTGTTGGTTGGGGGAGATTCAGATGAAATGTTGGGGGAGCGACCTAACTGCTTGGGGAAAAAAGCCACGACAGTGTTAGGGATGAAAGACAAAATCTTAAACACAACAAAAATATTGTAGTTAAAAAAAGAAGTGTGTGATCAACACAGAGGCAAACAGAAATTATTTTTTTACATTAGGGAAATACTTAAGCCTGTAACAAAACATATGTTTAATTTCAGATGAAAAAGGTCAAAGCTTGGAAATGGTGACAGAAGTCGGGACAAGGAGGATCAGGTCCATGAACTGAATGGATCCCGATGAAAGTAGAGATGATGGACAGCCGGGATAAGAACAATTCATAGTCAAAGAAGGGAGGGAGGAGGGAGGGAGGGAGGGAGAGGCAGGCCAAGTGTAACTGAATCCTCTGCATACTTTTACACTGTTCTTGGAAAGTATAGAACAGAAAATCTCGATATGCTACAAAGCAATTATAATCAGAATAAAGACCCATATATAGTTAGCCTCTCCATCTCCTGTGTACTTCGACACTCAAAACTCATTCATTTGCAGCCGTTCACGTCAACTTACTCATCATCATATTAGCTTAGGAATATCATCATAAGGCAGCATCATTTCGTTCTTTTCATGATGAAAACAAAATATGCTCAAGAGATGCCCAGTCCAAAGTAAAAAAGAACGAATGCAAATACAAATATGCTATATTATGCTGTTACACACACACAACCACTTACCAGCACGCTTGCATACGTACAAATATTATATATTATACACACACACACACACACACATATATATATATATATATATATATATATATATATGTACGTATGTATGTATAGTATACACACACACACACACACACACACATATATATATATGTATATATATATATATTAGATATATACATATATATATATATATATATATATATATATATATATATATATATATAATTAATGTGTGCGTGCATGCGTGTTCAGTATCCTTATCGTCCTCTCTTTTACATATAAACTCTTAAAATATAGGTTTCCTTATTTATGTAAAGAAGTGAATGTGTAAATCATCCCAGTATGCGCTTGCCTGTACCGTAGGGAGGATCGATCCACACTAACCATTATTATTGGTTATTTCTTGTAAGTGTAGTATTATCAGGAAGGAATACAAGTGAAAGGAAAGACTCCATTTGCATAAAGAGACGTACTGTTAAATGCCCTCAGGGCGAGATGATGGTGCAGAAGGTGCAGAGGCGGCCAGAGCGCAGGCTGTAGGTTTGGAGGTAAGAGGGACGGAGGGGGATGCCCTCCGACGGAAGCTGCAGGCGGGAAGGGTAGGTCTCTCGGGGGAGGGCCCTCCAGGAGGGTGGTCGGTTTGAGTACTCCCAATTCCCCCGGGCAGTCTTCGCTGAGAGCCTCGTCCTCGTGGAGGTCGTCCTCGGACTCCTCCACCGTCATGCCTCTGTCGTGTGGTCTCAAGGGCGAGGCGGGATCTGTCTCGCGGTCGCTCTCCAGATCACACGCATCTTGAGAGTCGCACAGGTCATGGGAGGTCAGTTTCGGGGGCCCGTCCTCGACTCTGGAGGGTCTGGATGAATCTGGGGCCAGGATGGAATCTACGGAGAAGGAGGAGAAGCTTTTCTTGACGACTGCGCTGAAGGCCGAGTTGTGACTCGGTCGGACGCCTTCTGGTGCCACCGCCACCCCCGACATGTTTGTGATATGCGGTAGGCCTACTCAGTTGGCACCAGCCTCCTTCTACAATTGAGTCGCAGATGGGAAATCTTCAATGGGCTTCATGTTCGGCGTGAAAGTGACTTTTGATGTGGAAAACTCTTGCAGCGCGAGTTGGCTGTTAATGAATGAAGAAGAATGCCTCATTCGGTGTTAATCCATCAAAAGCAATTTTTGTTTTGGCTGTTCAAGAGGATTTCATAAGATTAGTTTTTCCTCTTTTCATAGTTCGTCATTATGGAGCCGAGCGACGGATTCCTGTAGTAGTACTACAGCGTATCACAACGAAATTCATGAGGCAAAGGGAATGAACTGGCCTTTGTCTGTTTGCTTGTCTGTCTGGCAATGATGTCCACAGTTGTTCTTTTAAGAAGATCCTCCACACCTTTCAGCGCTAACTGTTCACCTTAGAATATCATCGCTTGTAACTTCATCTCCCCGAACTCTCGACATTCGCTCCGCCCATCGGCCGCCCCGCCGCCCCTCCCACAAACACCCCTCGTATCCATTCAACGCTTTTGCTGGCAATGAGGGGAGTGGCTCCTAATAGGCCCGTGACCAATCGTATGGCGCCTTTGTGATCACTCGGCATGGGCCATTAGCTTTATAGAAAGATTTACTGTCTGGCTGCTTGTGAGGGGACAAGAGGTGCAGAAATGGCCCTTAAGTCATCCTCGAAAGGCTTGATAGACTCGGCTCATCCACCCTCATCCTCCCCCTTCGTTTCTGGATGGCAGGTCACCCTCCAACGCCAGTGATAGTAATGAAATGGAAACGATTGTCGCCCTCTTGTGAGAGAGGTTTGTCAACCCTCCAGTCAACTTCCCCCCCCTACCCCTCCTCCCTATCTCCTGCCCACATCCCTCCCCTCCCCTTCCCCACCACTACGTCTACTAAAGAGAGAGTGAAGTGAACAGAGAGAGAGAAATGAGAGAGAGAGAGAGAGAGAGAGAGAGAGAGAGAGAGAGAAACCACTGCACTAACGATGTCCTAATGGGTGGTTAAAGGTGTCAGGAGTTGGAGGGGCCAGGCAGGGGTGATGAGAAACAGCTGCTGGTGCTGGTGTAGGAACCATAATACTCTCTCACTTATATCTAAGTGGGGAAGAAAGCAGAGCGAGGAAAACTGACGTAGTAACGAAAACGGAAAGAAAGGGGAAAGAGCAAAACTCCTGAGGACAAAGCGTCATTTATCTTAGCTGAAGGAGCAAGACAAAGGGCAAGTCAACTGTGTAGAAAAGTAGGGGCCGAGAGCCCTCTGCTGCTGCTGCTAACACATGGAGGACACTTAGCACTTTGGCAGGAAGTGGATGATAATCTTCATGAAAGTTAGGATAATGATTTTGGTTGAACAGCTGTTGTTTAGTTGATGCGTTTAGTTATATACATCTAAAGTAACTAATATATAGTATCTATCATCTGCCAAGTGGTAACACTGGGATGTGTTGTGATCACTCATAAGTCAGCATACGGAGGCATTTTCATCGAAGGGGAAGAGGAATCTGCCGAGATCTTTGAGATGAAGACGAAACATTCACGTGACAGATAAATAAACCAAGACATGAAGTTCAGAAAACTGCGAATTTTGCCTCTTTAGGCTACACCTCTCTCATACGCCTTCTTATTTACACTTCCGTAAAGGGAGCTGGAAAAGAGATCGCCGTCATCTCCTCCTACGAGCTCTTTCTATAATTTATTCTCGTCTTTTGTTAGTCTATTGGTCTCTTCCCTTCATCGGGTCAATTGAACTCGGTCACTCTATTTTGATACTCGTATTTGTTTCCGTTTTGGTTCCCGATTCTGTTCTTTATTCTTTCATTACATTTTGATTGGTTTGGCCATCAGTGTTATTGTTCTTGATTGCAACGAACAACCGCTTTATTGAAGGATATCTTTTCCATTGCATTCTCTTTTTTTTTTTTTTTTTTTTTTGCTGCAGTTATTATTCTTCTGCCTTATAAGGTAATTTCCCTCTTGTTTCACAATTCAGATCGCTAATTGATAGTTTTCTTTCTATATCGTCGGATGAGTTACTTGTCTATAATATCAACGCGTTCCCAGCCAAACAAGTGTATTTTTTTCCTTTTTTTTTTCTTTTTTAGTTTTCCTGAACCTATGTTTCTGTATATTCCAATCTCTTTCCTTGAAGAAAATTTCCTTCACAGGTTACAAAATGGGCAAACGCACGATTATTTGGGCGAGTCAGTTTTTTTGCACCGTTACCGGAGTAGCTGATCCACTTCGATCCTTCGTGGCATTCATCAAAAATGCAAAACGATTGTAATCAGCCGAAGCTCACGTCAGTCTCATGATTAAATGCATACATTTCTTACGAGGACATATCGCTGGGTATTTATGGTTATATTGCTACGATAGCTCGATCCATTGTAGATGACATTATCAAGGTTGAGACAATGGTTTACGCATCCCCGGCTCTCAGAGAAAGAGCAGAAGGGATAAGTGTTGACAACCTCATCCTGACAAGGCCTGATCTAAGGTCATTACAAAATTCTCTCACCTTAACCGAAACAATGAAATAATCATCCCTAGAAAAACAGAATTTCAAATTTAATATGTTTTGGTAAAAGTAACTGTACTAGTTAACCAATTACGGAAAGAATTCTTCTCTCAGAGAGATTATCCACTGAAGGAACATAAATAAATTGTTTGTAATTCTTTGCAAGCATCTCTGTTAGGATGACAAAGTGCCAGTGAACTTCCACCAGGATGGATGGCTGTCCAAAGCATTTCTAACAAAGAAAAGCTTCAGAGAGAGCTCGGAGTCGTATTATACCACCTCTCACATATATTTACCTACATCGATGGCTCAAAAGTCGTAGTCGAATTCCACTGATGGCAAAGCACTTGTATGTATCACATGAATCCCCACAGGTTAAGTTATTCCCGAGGTACAGAGAACTGGATATGAAACGAAATTTGTGGCTTAACATGTGGAATGCAATGTAAAAAATGTCCCGATATATATATATATATATATATATGAATAATTATCACATCGACCGTGATCCATTTATATATCAATTCAAGCTACAAATGTCCTTTAATATCTAAATTCACTTTACCTCCCAAATGATATATTTTCATATATGTACCGAAGGGGAATTTTTTAATTGATAATAATTTCGTCCCCCCATGGGATCGAACCACCATCCAAGTGGACGGGGACGAAATCAGGACGGTCAGTGACGCTATCCAATCAGCCAACAGAGACGCTATAAGTTCATATCGATTCTGACCTTACAAATCACCCTCGATCTGGGAGCTTTCGTAATTAGAATCGATATGAAACCCCGTCTACCAAGTTGGCCAATTCGAGCGTTTGACAGCACGTAGCCTTTTTGTTATGAATAATTATCACATCGAACCGTGATCCATTTATATATCAATTCAAGCTACAAATGTCCTTTAATATCTAATTTCACTTTACCTCCCAAATGATATATTTTCATATATGTACCGAAGGGGAATTTTTTTTTTTTAATTGATAATAATTTCGTCCCCCCATGGGATCGAACCACCATCCAAGTGGACGGGGACGAAATCAGGACGGTCAGTGACGCTATCCAATCAGCCAACAGAGACGCTATAAGTTCATATCGATTCTGACCTTACAAAATCACCCTCGATCTGGAGCTTTCGTAATTAGAATCGATATGAAACCCCGTCTACCATGTTGGCCAATTCGAGCGTTTGACAGCACGTAGCCTTTTGTTATGAATAATTATCACATCGAACCGTGATCCATTTATATATCAATTCAAGCTACAAATGTCCTTTAATATCTAAATTCACTTTACCTCCCAAATGATATATTTTCATATATGTACCGAAGGGGAATTTTTTAATTGATAATAATTTCGTCCCCCCATGGGATCGAACCACCATCCAAGTGGACGGGGACGAAATCAGGACGGTCAGTGACGCTATCCAATCAGCCAACAGAGACGCTATAAGTTCATATCGATTCTGACCTTACAAATCACCTCGATCTGGGAGCTTTCGTAATTAGAAATCGATATGGTCGACGGGGTTTCATATCGATTCTAATACGAAAGCTCCCAGATCGAGGGTGATTTGTAAGGTCAGAATCGATATGAACTCTTATAGCGTCTCTGTTGGCTGATTGGATAGCGTCACTGACCGTCCTGATTCGTCACCGTCCACTTGGATGGTTGGTTCGATCCCATGGGGGGACGAAATTATTAT
>NC_061106.1:9238158-9265658 GCF_015104395.2 Macrobrachium nipponense | reverse complement strand
TGCCGAGAGGAGAGTGGAAGTCTTTGGTCTGTTGCCAAGAGTAGTAACTGAAACACTGTGAGGACACCACAGCGGTGGGGTTCTACACAAGAGGAATTCAGGACTATCATTTCCGCTAAGCACCTGGAGAGTCTGCTGAGGAGGACAAGCTCTTCGATATATTTGTTGTTCATTGGATTTCTGTCAGCTTCCTCATTTGTTCATATTTGACATGCAGGCAAATTCATTTTAATGAAGACATTTGGCATTATTGCTTATTTCTTCTTTTTAACTTCATTATTATTTCATTTGATGAATAAGAAGCATATTTTCATATTGTCACTTGCAAATATTAATTTGTACCTCTTAGATCACACACATACATACGCATGCGCGCGTGCCCGACACAGAGACACACACACAAATATATATATATATATTATATATATTGTATATTAATATATATATATATGTGTGTGTGTGTGTGTGTGTGTGCGTGTGTGTGTGTGTGTGTGTGTGTTTATAATTTACAGGTCAAGTCGTGAGTATGGTAACACGGGTTCGTTTCCTGCTACCGGACATCATAACTTCTTCATATTTCTTGTACTGGGATCTCAAGCCTTTCAAGTGACAAGCGAATCCAAAAAACCAGAAGATTTCGAGAGGTTAAGAGGACATTATGGCCATTACAATTACGCACACACACACACAAACACTTACATGCACACACACACACACTATATATAATACTTATATATGTGTGTCTGTGTGCGTGTGTCACTTTGTACACGCATGAATGATTTTTATTTTTATATTCAACAGAATTAAGCCACAAAAATCTTTTGATATCTGTAATAGCTAAAGAGCATAAGATTATACCTATAGGTTATGAGTACTTCAGTTCCGATATGTATTCGAACTTGGTCCTTCAGTTTAGAATTATAAGATAAACAGTAAAATTTGACCACTCGGCTTTCAAGACAGGCGAGCAAAATAGTACTTATCATATGTAATTGCCTTTTGGGTGTAAAGTACTCCTAAGGTATAGTGAATTCGTTATTGGACGATATTCATAACTTAATATTTGTGATTACAATAATATCGTGTACAAGTAGCAAAAAATTTATATTTTATATAGTATATAATATATATTATATATAATATATTATATATATATACATATATATATATGCATGCAGAAGCTAGGTACTATGTTGTACCTCTAAGTAAATGGGGATACAATCCACAATGATGTAAAATCCTTCTGTAGCTTAAAATATACGTTTCTTGTACAGGACCTTATAGTTTTCGACCATCAGGTGTGGTCTTGTTCACTAAAATGGGATGTATCACCTCAAGGAACTGACATGTAGGAGCACAAACTAATCTTTGTTGTTTGTTGAAAGGTTATAAAAAAGTATGTTTGTGTTCCTACATGTCAGTTCCTTGAGCTTATATACCACATTTTAGTGAACAAGACCACAGCTGATGGTCGAAAACTATAAGCTCCTGTACAAGAAATATATATTTTAAAAAAAAACTACAGAAGGATTTTACATAATTTTGGATTGTATCCCACCACACACACACACACACACACACACACACACACACACACACATATAATATATATATTATATATATATATATATATATATATATATATATATATATATATATATATATATATATATACATGCATGCTTTCATATATCAATTCAAGCTACAAATGTCCTTTAATATCTAAATTCACTTTACCTCCCAAATGATATATTTTCATATATGTACCGAAGGGGAAATTTCATATATATTTACATAGCATTATATTGTAATCATGAGAATAAAACGAGATGGTCGATACAAAGAAGTCGGGGGACCACCTACACCAATCATGAACGTTTCTTCAACCGATGAGACAAACACCCAGATAGAAGTCCGATCAATGCTCTAGGTTACGGTGTTAAATTTTGCTTTGTCAACTGTTGCAATGAACAGTGTAGAAGTTGTCGAAGGAGTGTGCGGGCTTGAAAAGCATTGTGATTCTTACCAGTGAAGACGTGAACATAATTAAGGGAGTGATTAATGGAAGCGTGAAAAAAGTCAGACGCCCCAAATATCCCTAAAAGATTTATGGCCGTCATCAGTGAGTTGAAAATAGATAAATACGTACAAGTGACGAAAGCAGACAAATCAGGCGTGCTGGTAATTTTAAATAGAAGTGACTAGACTATACAGAAGAAATGGACAGTCTTTTCAGTGATGAAAATATACACAAAGAATTGAATCAAAATCCTTGTGACAAAGAGAATAGTAATGTGAAACAGCCATTAAAAGGAAATGGAAGCCTGATAGAAAAGTTGTGAGTACTAACCTCTCCCTCCCAACCGTATGTATATTGGATAATGAAAACTCATAAAATAAATATTCCCTCCACGCCAGTTATCAGGTCACGTGGTTCCGCATCTTACAAGCTAGCAAAGTATGGTGGATAATCCCTAGCCGACTGTTTGGTACTGTACCATCTCTAATGCTAATATATGGAATAATGTTGACATGATGAATAGACTAAATATGTGCATAATAATAGTAAATCAAGGTTTCTGAATTTTGACGAGGTATCATGAATCACAAAGGTACCTATTGACGATCTACTAGAACTTTTATCAGATTTATTAGAAAGCAGACAGCTGGATATACCATTTGCCAAAAACGAACTCACTGAACTGATTAGAATATGTGTTAAAGAATGCAAATTTGAATTCAGCGGGATATTCTACTCACATAATTTTGGTATGGCAATGGGCAAACCTCTATCCCCAGTGTTAAGTAATTTGTACATGGAATTTTTGGAAAGCGATATATTGGGCAAAATCATTTCACAGGATGGTCACCTACCATTTGCGGATTGCCTAACGCTGGAAATAGAACTAGTAATGTGTTTTAAATACAGCGTTTACATAAACCTTCTAATATTCCTGCCAATGTGCATTTAAATTTTGGTCAAATATTAGAGTTTATTAACCTGGGTTCACATCTATGTTTTGAAAGCACTGCGTATATCTTACCCTGTATTTGTTGGTGATGAAATAGATAGGATGACAAATACATTCAAGACATTAAAATATCCTGATTGTGAATTAGGCAATACGTTAGAAGAGGCAAAACAGACTATCTTGCTCTACCATATCAATAATAATAATCCCTCATTTTCCAAAGAATTTTTAGTTAATTTAAGAACAGTAAAATAATGAAGCATTCACTTACGAAGAACTCTCCCGACAATACTAAAGGATACGTATATAAAATACCGTGTAAGACTCTTGACAATTTTTCTAATGATCATACTGCAAAAAACGTGAAAAAAAGAGGACAGAACAGCATGAAAAATGTGTAAGATATGTACAGGTAAACAGTGGAATTTTCTACTCGTTAGTGGCGACAGTCATACAATCAACTGGGCAAAAAAAAAAAAGAATAAAAAAAAAAGCTACCTTATTCTAATAATGGTCTGGAAATAAATATAGTTGATCTGAGTTTATCAATGAAGGCATGCATAAGCTTTAACACATAATTTCAAACGAAATTTGTATCTTGCTTAAATTTTAAGTCAGGTATCAGATATGTACTGATAAAAAGATTATATATTGATACGCATTGAATTTTGTCGCCCCTCCCCCTTCGACACCCGTAAGGCTTGGAGTTTCCGACTGCAACGCTTGGTTAGTTTGTGTGTATTGTCCACCCAGCTCTTACATTGGAATTTCTTCCCATGTATCAATCCCTCGTTCAGGACTTAGAAATAAAGTTGAAACCGGTCAGGACCTAAACCCAGTCCCTTAATCTTTCACATGTGATGATATATATGATAAAGAAGTCACGTGGTAATGTGATTATAATCATACACGCACACAAACGCGCCACACACACACACACACACATAACACACACACACACACACACACACACATATATATTATACATATATATTTATATATATATGTATATATATATATGCTCATTAAGCTACGAATGTCCTTTAATATCTAATTAGCTCTATCTCAGAATTAATATATTTTCATATATATTAACCGAAGGGTAAGTTTAGTTGATAATAATTTTGTCGGCAGCTGTGTGTTTAAAGGCGCTTCACTGTACGTCCTGATGTCCTGGTTCCTAGGTTCGCGCCCGGGAGTCGACGAAATTATTATCAACTAAAAATTCCCCTTCAGTTAACATTTATGAAAATATATCAATTCTGAGGAAGAGCGAATTAGATATTAAAGGCCATTTGTAGCTTCATGCGTATATATGAATCACGGTGATGTGTATATAATATATATCTTATATATATCATATATATATATATATATATATATTATTTATATATATACTAATTTCTTATCATTATTTGCAGTCTGTGTTGCATTCCATTGCTTTCTACGACAGACATCATATTAAGTACTCGATTAAGAATTGCAATCCTCCTATATTTCTTCACTTTTCCCCATTCTCAGTATTTTTACTCCCTTCTCCCTTAGAAGCCTTCATAGGTTTACATTTTCCTTCTCTGTCACTTTCTCTTTCTCTTCTCACTTCTTCCGAAGCGACTTTATCTTGGAGCCATCAACTTCAACTCAATGGCCAACATTTCGACAATTTTATTGAAAGCGTATTGGGACTGCGATTTCCGAACTCACATTTTATGTAGCTTATGAATCGTTGAATAAAAATGAATATCCTAGGGATAATGGAATCTCTCTCTCTCTCTCTCTCTCTCTCTCTCTCTCTCTCTCTCTCTCTCTCTCTCTCTCTCGGAAACGCATAGTCAGTTGGCTTCTGGAAATCATGTCCTTATTACCTTTGTCATTACTCGGTTTTATGTCCATATACATCATTGTTATTGCTATATGTATGTCTTTCCTTTTTTCCGTAACTCAAACTGCGGTACGTAACTGTTATGACCGAATGAGATTATTTAAGAGAGAGAGAGAGAGAGGAGAGAAGATAGAGAGAGAGAGAGAGAGAGAAGAGGAGAGAGAGAGGGGGGGGGGTTCTATTTCTGGATGGGGGTGGTTTGTGTGAGCGGTACCGATGATAGTTAGCAGTATATTTCTGAAAATTTTCGAAAATTTAAATTTAGAAAAAAAATTAAATTTAGAAAAAAAAACTCACATAGCTTATTAATCATTTATGTGTTGCAAAGCTCTTTACTTTCAACAATCATTAGGATTAGAAATTTTGAAAATGCGGTGTAAGTTTCTGAATATAGGGTATCCGGTTTATGAGCACAAAATATATTATCTCCACTTCAGTTTAATGCATTGAAGGAGACAACCGTCTAAGATCTATATACAATTTACCGACGTTTCTCTTGTGTTTACCAACGGAGGAAAATCATTCCATGGAATTCTGATAGCCAGAATGGAAGTTTATATGGAATTTTCATCTTTAATAGGTGCTCTCTCTCTCTCTCTCTCTCTCTCTCTCTCTCTCTCTCTTTGCTCGCTAGTTACACCTTCGCCTAAGCACTGAATAATAAAACCATTTAAGTAATTTAAATGTCTTAACAAAATCGGAGTCATTCTCAGGCTTGCGAGTTATGAATAGCAGAGGGGATAGAGTTTAAATATCGTTTGGGCATCCCTTCGCATGATCATAAATACCACAGCGGCGCTGGACTGAATTTTCATTTGAAAATTGCTACATAAAACAACGCTCGAATTCAGTTTTTAGAGCCGGCTCAGATTTAGAGCGAAACTCCGCAAGCTTGAATCCTTACCATTTTTATGATATTTTTTCGTTACGTAAAACGTGAGATCTGTCGTGACTATTGTAAACCCTTTTTATCCAAAGGTTCATTTGGCGCTTGCATTTGTTGTTGCCAATGCCTTATTTTGTTTTACACCATGAATTTTTGTAGGACGGGGTGGCACATAAAAGCTTCTAAATGATAGCTTTATTCGTCTACATTTTTTTTTTTCTTTTGACGAGCGTGAGTAGTTCAAAAAAGGTGTTCTCAGTAAAGCGTCTCGTCTTTATTTGACCTAGAAGCTGATCTTCTGAAAAGGTTGAATCCTCAGGGAGAAAGCATTGTATTTATTGAGACAAGCGATATTCATACATGAAATATATCTACATAATTGTATCTAATTACATGATGTGTAATGGGTCTCCTTGCATAATTGTAGCACAACGACCGGGGCTGTACCAGTCAGTCGCTGACAGTATTTTGGTGAGTTTCACTCATACCTGATGATCGAAGATTGTCTTTCTATAGCTGGACTGTATCTATTATAGGATGTTAATCAATTCAAAATAATGGAAAGAAGGCTGAAATTGCAAGTGGAAATTGCCTAAAAATTTTTCTTGCCATAAAATTATGTTTATCAAGATCTGAGGGTAAAGATGGTATTGAATCAAGCAAAACTACGACAAAATGTGCCACAAAATATTATGGAGTTTAGTAAAACATCCTGTTTATGATAATAGGCTGAGAATTTGCTTAGCAATATACTTCTTACACTTACCAATTTAAAGTTGGTTTTCATTTTAGAATTTCACATGGATGTCATTTGAAAGCTGGATAGTTGCGATCTATTGCAGAATACTCAAATTAGCAAAATAATTGAAACACTAAATTAAAATGGAGAGTGGATGTTATTCATATAATGAATTGGTATACTCTTTCGTAAAATTCTCGTCAAAAATAATTATAAACGTACAAAGCTTCTTATACAATTTAAAGCCATGATAAATTGTCTTTTTCATAATATATATTTCACTAATTTCAATAACAGCATTTAAGCAAAATGGCATATTAATGTATGTTTTTTTCACCACGATATATAGAGACAGATACGTAACTAAATGTGCACACACACACACGCACTCACACACACACACACACACACACACACACACACACACATATATATATATATATATATATGTATATATATATATATATATATATATATATATATATATATATATATATATATATATATATATATATGAAATGACCCACGTCAGTGAAAGTAGAAAATCCCCTAGTTAAAGGTGATTCCTTATGCCTAAGGGGGAAGTAAAAAAACTGTTATTGAGCATTCTGATTCCGCAAGAGGGGCAAGAGGGTATATTTTTGAAATGCTAATACCCTATTTGCCCAGTTGAAAATAATAGCCGATCAGGAGTGCCTAGGTCTAAGGGACACAAAGGAAGCGTCCTTTGAAGGCTTGGGAGGTTAGTTAAATTGTGGCTGTGACAGTGTGAGGTTGGCATCAGCACACACCAGGTGGGGAAAGACTGCAGCAGTTACACCTAATGGTGACTATTAGCGTAAATATTACTAAAGTAGAATATAGTCCAGGGACCTGTAATCTTAAATTATAATATAAGTATAAATTCAAACCACGAGTATTATATTTTACCTATTGTATTTTGCCAAACATAGACCCATGATATTTCTAAATAGTGCTGAGTGCATGTGGAGTTGGCATTGAAATATATCAGATGAATTTGAATCTGACAGCGAATTATATTGATCATGATTGAAACAAGATGTGCAACTGCCAGAGACCCTGGTAACGAAAGTGGTGCAGCTGACATACATACCTGCTGTGCAGAAAATCTGAGACCACTGAGAAAAGCAGTGGTTATTTGTCCCCAGCAAAAGAACTCTGATGGTCTGGCGCTAACCTTAAGAGAAGTGGCAAGAGAATTAGCGATATTACAGAGTAGTAATGAGGGATCAAAACCCTGTGAGTGGTGCACCAAGCAGCGGTATGTATACCGTCAGGAATTCCTAATAGTGGCAGTGAAACTAATGGGTCTATGTTTTCTGGAGTACAGTACCAGGCAATTGGACAGAAAGTACTGGTGAGGAAACTACCCATACTCAAAGGGCCTGCACCAAGTTGATGTGTGTAGAAATCACCACAGCCAGTTGAACCCCAATGCAACCGCCACCCATCCCCCACCCCCCCCACCCCTGTAAAAAGAAGAGGAATAGGAAAACAACATGCAGGATGCAGGGCTCAAGGGCCCAAGTAGACACCTCCTAGCATGCAGGGCCAGGTGATGGTGGTGGCAGCAGCAGAAAGGGTCCCCTACCAGCCTCTGCATGCACAGCAGCAGAGAAACCATGGCTGGTGCTCAGTGCCCCAGCCCAGATGTTGGGGGTGCCAGAGGGAGGAGGAATAGTACAGGAGCCTCCCTCCCTTCAACCATCTGTGGAAGGAACTGCAGACATTGTACCTATCCTCAGAGTAGAGATAGGAGGTTGTGAGCAAAGTGCATTGGTTGATACTGCCATGAGTGTCTTGTTGATCAAGGCACCACTAGTGACTGGAGCAGTGCAAGAGATGAAGGGATCACTGATCCTAAGCACAGCTAGCATCCATCAGATGGTTGCCCAGCGTACAGTGGCCCAGCTGCTAACCATCAATGGGCATGACGTGACACACTTTTTATGGCGTGCCTTCATTACTGGTAGAAAGGATACTTATCATATTGGAGATTAACTTAGTGAGAAAAATCAATTATAGATTAATGGAACAGAAGAGGAAGGACTGGAGGTGTTGTAGGGGTGGTGACACCAAGTGCCAGTAGAGGATGAGCAACTTTTGTTTGTGACTGCTGCCCTGGTTTATGAAGGGAGGAGGGGTAGGATTACCTGCTGTCCTGGAACCAGGGGAGGTAGTTCCCCCAGTACCATATTAGCTCTGTCCGTGGCCCCCTCACGAAAATTGGATGATGGCGCCCTCGTAATCATAAATCCCCATGCCAAGTGGAGTACTTTTATTCCATCAGGTTTAGCCAGACTTGTTGAAGGCAAAGTAAGTGTACCTTTTATAAATTTATGTGCTCAGTGCATTGTTTTGAGTAATGAGTTAGTCTGTGATGTAGAGCCATGTGAGCTGGTAGACAACAGTCAGCTGATCTCCCATAGTTGCGGGACCTGGAGTAGCATGCTTCAAGATGATTGCATAAACTCATTCACGCAGCTGGTAGTATCCTCTACAATACTGCAGTAAGACAGTAAAACAGTAATTTCTTTACCATCTTGGACCTTAAAGTGGAATAAACACCAAATACCCCTAGAAGAAAGTAGTAAAGAAAAAATGGCCTTTATAGCTAATGAAAAATTGTTTTAATTTAATTATCTTTCGTTTAGATTAAAGAACTCTTGTTCATCTTTCACATGTCATGATGTCTGTAATAGCTTCACTATAAGGACGAGTAGTAGAACACAAAAAGAATCTAGTCGAAGTTTTAAAAGCTTTGAAGCATCATGGCATGCAAATAAATCTCGAAAAATTTAAATTTTTCCAACAAGAAGTTGAGCTTTTGGGACATATAGTAACATCTAAAGGTTTTATGACTTTTGCAGATAAAGTAACAGCAGTTAAAGAATTTGCTAGACTGAAGAATGCCAGAGATATAACCATTGCTCTTTTAAAGATTGCTCTTACCAGCAACGGACTTTTAGCTTGTCCAAAGTTTGATTGCCATTTAAAGTGACAATTGACGCAAGTAAAGTAGCCATTGTGGAGTAATTTCTTAGATTGATGATGAAGGGAGAGAAATACCAATCTAATCTATTATAGATCCTGAAGAGGCATCACTAATTTTTACTAAGACAAAATTTGTATCAAAACAGATCAGTGACTGCTGAGCGATTTACAAAAGGATAGGAGACTTAATGACTCAACAGGCAAAGTGTATCAAGCAATTGTAAAATTCTATATTGTAGGATTTGGGCACAAAGCAGGAAAGGTAAACAAGGTCACAGATGCACTCTCCAGAAATGTAGTAGGTGTAACAACGTGGGTGAGAGAGAGAGGGGGGACGTCAGTTACATAACCTAGAGGCAGTCGAGACATGGGCCAACGGCTGTGCAAAGAAAACGGGAGGAACTCAGTAACTCAATGTTCATGGAAGAGAACGGAGATACACTATGAACCAGCTCCTGGAATGAAAGTCAAAACCCTGATGGGGACTACATTCGACAATTCACGGTCTTTAAAAAGATTTCTATTAGTGGCAGTATTCATCAGCTGTAAAGAAAACTCCACCCAGGGTTGGACAGACCGACAAAGAATCATGAAAACAAAGCAAAATCTGGCAAGGAGTGTTGCCTGGCAAGTGAGGGGAATGGCCTACTGGTCATTCATTTGACTGGGAGTTGTGCAAACAGTGTCTCATTCAGCAATTTGCCTTACACCATGCAGAAAAGATGACATAGGCCAGAACCAATGATGTGAGAATCAATAGCATTCTACTGTAACAGTATTTACAAAGACTATGAGAGTCTGCCCCCCGAAGGGGACCAGAATGATGTCAAGAGGGAAGCCTTCTGCCAGTGCATATCAGTGGAAGCCCTCCCTACCTCTGTTTCTGGATGTGGAAGTGCACACTACCCCACAAATGTTGCTTGTAATGGTCAAACCATTGGAGAGAACAGGCAGGGGGGTGGGGGAGGGGTGGGCGGCGTCTTCGAGCACATCACCCCTCCTCTGATCAACAGTAATGTTTCCTATGTAGCCAAGTGGACAACTTAGCTTGTTCCTGAACAAAAATCAGAGCAGGAAAACAGGACACTGCCCCTTTTAAAGTGAAGGGGAAAGCAGTGCAGAGGTGGGGCCAGTGGGGGACCAGGCTACACCCACACCCAGCAAGGCCAAGTAACAATCTTGTAATGGGAGAAAAAGGGACGTTTTTCGGGGATGGGGGTAACCAACCAACCCCCAGAGAATGAGTAGAGAACCCCCACTTCTGATCATTGCCCCTACCCAAGAGCCAAGAGTGTTGGGAGGAGAGTTAGTGCAGGAGCCTCCCTCCCCCCTTGAACCTGCAAGAGGAGGTGCAATACCTGTCCATAAGGTATGGGTGATGGAACAAAAAGGATGAGTGTTGCTCAAATGTTGCCAGTTTGTCTTTGATAGAGAGCCCCTAGTGATCAAGTTAGTACAACAGCTGTGTTGTTTAGTGTTAAGAACACTTGGTGGCCATCAAATGGTAGTCCAACGAACTGTAAAGCATCAAATAATGATCAATGAGCAACGCTGTAGAACAGTAAAGTTCGAGGGTTAATGATCACAGTGTACGGCAGTGTGGGATCCTGTCCATACTAAGAAAAACAGGGTATATCTCATGGAGCTGTTACATACCGTGTTAAGCATAAATTCCGCCGTTGGCATGAGCAACTGATATTGCTGATTTGTCCAATATGACATAAGTATGTGTATATAATGTGTAAACACATCCACCATCACACATGCACGCCTAAATTGCTGGTCTCCTTTGTGAAGGATCTGACCACATAAATGTGTACTCAGACAAAATTGACAGGCACTACTAGTCACATTCGAGCCTTGGTGATAGTATGTCTGTGGCTCTTCATACAATTGCAAATGTGTCAGTTAATCTTACAATGTCTCTTTTCATTCACATCCGAAGCAATTGACTCATGCTCTTTTAAGGGACCTCTCTATACCTAAATATCCTGCATAGGGACTTACAGGTATTATATGGATGGCTTTCTGTACTAAAGAGGAAGGAAGAATGATGTGAGATTGGACATCACCTGGTCTCTTTTCGTATTTACAAAGCTATATATCCTCCTTGATGAAAAACATATTTCTTGGCACCTTTAGGAAAACTGGGAACTCGTTATTCATACCTCCTACATAGGCCCTGACCTGTTCAATCCAGCCTTCAGACTTCTGGCCACTTCTCACCTCCTCCACACTCCATCCACACAAATCACCACACACTCACTCAGAGTATTAGCTCGCGGTACCCCCTGAAGTACCATCTCTCACACTCAACCATCTAGGTCGACTCACACCTCCATTCTCTCTCTCTGAGTCAGTGAGTTCTCTCCATCTCCAGTGCAATTCGCCCAAAGGCACATATGCTTAATTTAATTAAATGTGTTATTGTTCCTCTCTCTTCCCCTTATATGTTCAAAGCCCACAACATCAAACCCTAGCAGATGCTCGATCCCACGAGATCGTTGATCAGCTTAAATCTTTCAGTAGTCTGTGATCTGTTATTAATTGAATCTTACGTTCCATAAAAAGTAGCAGTGTCTCCCCAGCATCCACAGTATTGCCAATGCCTCTCTTATGTAGGTACTGTAATTCTATGCCTCTTTCAACACTCGTGGTGGAAAACAAATCGGTCTCCCATTCCCTCCATCATCAACTTGCGAAATTACTCCCTCAGTGGATACACTACTTGTGTCGGTAGTTACTAGAAAAGGCTAATTGAACTTTGGATAAACCAATAGTTCATCATTGGTAAGTGCAATCTTTAATTCCTGAAAGGCCTTCTCTTCTTCCCTCTCCAGTGGAAATCTGTCTGTTTTCTTAATAAATCTAATGGTCTTGCTATTCTGCCAAAACTTTACAGTAATAGCTCACGAGTCCGAAGAAGCTGGTTACTTCCTTTGTGTTTTTCAGTTGGGGAAGTTTTTTAATTGCTACTACTTTATCAGCACAGGGTTTAATATCTTTGGATGTTATAATGTGTCCGAAAGATTCAACTTTCCAATGGAGAAATTTGCATCTAACTAGATTAATTTTCCTTCAATGCCTGTTTCATGTCTCTAATGCCTCAACAATGTTCTGCTAAGGTTTCTTGACTGTAGCCCTGATGATAATTATATCATTTCAGCAAACAAATATCATTTGGCCTAAGTGGGTAGCTAGTATTGACATCATGATGCTTCAGAAATGTGCAGGGTCGCTCTTTACTCAAAGGGAAGATAATTATATTCAGATAATTGATCATTTGCTATAAAGGCGGTCTTTTTACTTATTTTGCCTATGGGTATTTGATGGTATTCCGATTTAAGATCTAACATGGTGGAGAATTTATTATTTCTGACCTTAATTAATTAATAATTCTTCAATAGAGGGCAATGAGAATACATTGTCTTTGTGATATTATTGAACTTCTTGCAATCAACACAGCCTAAGAGAAGTAGTCTTCTTTATGAACATCAAGATTGGAGAGGACCAGGGAGATTCACTTTGTAAAATTGTCCCTTGTTCCTTTAATTTATACTAGCACATTATCTAGCACGCTATACTCTCTAGTTACTTACATTAATGAAGGGCACACATGCTTTGCCCTAGATTACATCACAGGGTTTGATCATAGTTAGTGTGCCATCAGGATATTTGCTGCAGGTGCAATGATTAAGGAAGAGAGGGTGCAAGGTGGCACTACGTCTCCTGCCTTTTGGGCAGTGGATATTCACCCCCCACCCCACAGCTACCTTTGGCCCTCACTGACAAACTCATGCTCGCTTGTCTTGCTCCCCTCCTTGGGAATTCGTTGTCTTCCCAAGAGTACTTCGATCCCCTCATCGTCCGTGCTAATTACTGTCATTTTTATTTCTCAGAATGAAATCAATTCCCAAAATAATGGGAATCCTTTCCATGCCTATAGCTGGCATGAAGTAGAAAGTATAGTGTTTACATAAAACCTACTAATATTTCTTCCTATGCACATGTCTATTCTGGACAACACAATAAGGTTAAAAAATCAGTGTTTGCATCTACGTTTCTGAGAGCACTACGGGTATGTAGCCCAGAATATATAGATGAGGAAATAGATAACATTCAGAATACAGGCAAGAAACTGAAATATCTGGACAGCGTACTAAACAATGCATTGGAAGTGGAAAAAACAACATGTATCAAAAAACAAAAAACAAAAACAAACTTACAACACAAAATTGCTTGTACTACCTTATAATAATAATATGAAAGATATCCCCCATCTCCTGAAGAATTTTGGTGTTAATGTTGCTTTTAAAAACAATAAAACAATGAAACAGGTACTTATTAAGAACTCCCATGACAATGCTAAAGGATGTGTATATAAAATTCCGTGTAAGTCTTGTGACATCTTTTAAATTGGTCAAACGGGGAAAGCACTGGAAAAAAGAATAGAACAACATAAACAATGTGTGAGATATGCACAGGGAAATAGTGGTATTTTTGTACATGTTAGTGAGAACAATCATGCTTTACTGGGAAGGGGCAAAAAAGCTTGTGTGTTCTAATAATGCAATGGAAAGGAATGTCATTAAATCTAGTTTTATAAAAGAAAGTTACAATAATATTATGAACATCAGCCAAGGAATGTATAAACTTGATCCTTTAATATCAAAAGAAATTTGTAAACTGTTTGAATTTACAGGTAGGCAGTAGAGATGTATGGAAATAGGATTATTATATTTGTAAACACATTAATAGGGCAGTAGTGGTAATGAGATTTCCAACCCCACCTCCCTGACACCTGCCAGGTGTGGACTTGTCTCTTACGGTGGGTACGTTTATCGCTAGTGTCCTTTGAGAATTTATTGGAAATCTTAGCCAAATGATTTTTGAAAACCACTCCTACCTTGACACCTGCTTGTGGGTGATTCTGCAGTCTCAAACGGTTGTGTGTATGTTCGTAGTACTGTCTCTGTAGCATATATTTGTGTGACTTCTAATATTATGTATCAGTCCTTCGTCAATAGCTTGGAAATAAAGTCGAAACCGGTCAGGACCTACACCCTGCCTCTTATTTTTCACCTGTGGATGTGTGTGATAAATGAATCACGTGCTAAAGTGATTATAATCATATATATAGATACATACATATATATATATATATATATATACTATATATATATATATATAATATATACATATATATATATATATACATATATGTATATCATATATATATTATATATATATATATATATATATATATATATCAATGTAATACGAAAGTCCACTTGCTTGAGAATATCATAAAATCCACGGAATAAAACGAGTGAAAAACATGACTTGGAACAAGTATTTTCATAGTATATTCTACATTTTCGAGTTCACACTAAGTAAAAACATAGTTTGCAGAACTTTATATACAAAATTAAGTAGTGGTGGGCGGAGTTATAGTTTCTTGATTCAGGCAGCGTGTTTTCCAAACAGAATTCCTGGTACATGTGGCTTAAATGAATAGTTTCTAGATTTCTTTTCTGAGAGTCGTTGGCCTTGCAGACTATAGATGACTTATCCCAGTCAATGGCATAGCCTTTCCTAAGCTAATGATCTGAAATGTCATTCTCTGTTAGGCCTCTTGAAAGAGCATATTTGTGTTGGGAACATCTCTTTTTTAATCCTTTTTATGTCTGACCAATATAAATCTTATTACAGTTGTTTGAATTGGACGGACTATTCTTAATTAACATAAATCTTAAAGTATTTTTATATTTAAGTACTAAATTATTATCAATAATTTTTAGAATTGGTATTGCAGGTATGATTTTCGGGTGAAAAGGTTGGATTGTAATATATCTTCTTTGCTTTATTCTTATACAATTCCAAAAAAATATGATGGATAACATAATGAATCTCCTATTTTGTCAATAATTTTAAACTCATCGTCCAAGAATTCAAGGCTACAAATTCTAAGTGCTCTAAGATACTTACTAGTTTGAATAAAAATGAATATATGTCAAATTATTTGTTGATTTCCTGTATACTTTAAAACAAAAGTTAGTATTATTTCTGACATCTAGAATGGGATACAATTATTTTGTTCTATTTCTTTTGTGAATTCTATGGAAGGTACACAATTATTAATTGTCCTCAGGATATCAGGTATATTTACATTGTCTTTTACAATACAAAAACAGTCATCTACATATTTTACCCAATCTGTTAGAGAATCTGTTAGAGAACAGATTCCTTGGAATAAGCCTAGTCTCAAAAAATTCCATGTAGATATTTGAATGAATGGGGAAAAGGGGGTTTCCTATATCCATGCCAAATATTTGTTCATAGAAGTTACCATTGAAGGTGGATTTAATATTTTTTATACAAAGGGTTTTCAATTTAATAATGACATTGCTTGGTAGGTAATTCTAAATTACTATATAAATCTAATGTAGAATATAATACGAAAGTACTTGTTCCAAGTCCCTTTTTTTTACTCGCTATCATATATATATATAAATATATATAAATATAATATATATAATATATATATATATATATATATATATATATATTATATATTACCTATATATATAATATATATATATATATATATATATAATATGTATTATATATATATATAGTATATATATATATATATATATAATATGTATATATATATATATATATATATATATATAGTATATATATGTATAGTAATATATATATATATATATATATTCATATATATACTTTATATATATATATATATATATATATATATATATATAAAATACTAATAAGGTGGGCTAGAGCCCTACAGATATCACGAGGCAGAGAAGCAAAGGCATGTCTCAACGTTTCACAATCGTTCCGATGCATCTTCAGGGATGTGGTATAGATATATATATATATATATATATATATATATATATATATATATATATATATATAGTTAATGTATGTATGTATGTATGTATATAGCTATATATTTCTGACTTAAATCAGGAATGAACCTCAGTCTCCTTAATGACAGGCCAAGGCGGTAGCGAAGGAAACACAAGGTCATAAAAGAAACTGGAACCTAAGTTCTGCATACCTAGGTAGGTTTCTGAAGCCTAAAGGGCTTAGTTGTTTGTCAACTGGTCAAACCAAATTCACATCCAGCCTCAGTGTGAGTCGTGTAGTTGAGAAGCAAAGATGACTCTGGATCAAGACATTAATATGCTATTGAATTAGCAGTGGCCTTAAAGAAAAATAAAAAAAAATCTAAGTGGAGAAGAGATTGGTTGTTAAAAAAAAAAAGACTAAATTTCTCATGGAAACTTGCTTGTTGATTTCAAACTAGAGCCAGAGGACTGACGTAATTATATGGGAATGGACCAAGGCAGCATATTGAGAGCTGCTGAGGCCCGTCACTTTTTTATTAAGTACAGTGACTGACTCATTCACACTGATATGAGGAGAAGTCATTTCTCCTAATAGGTTCAGTTCCACTACATTTTTTTTTAGCAACCAGCAGGGATGCCCAGGACTTGAAGTTTTCAGCTGTTTTTGCCGGTAGCACATTATCTTCAGTCATACCTGATACGTGTGATGCTATCTATTAAACCCTATTAAACCCTTTTAAAGGACTACCATAGGGTAAGGAAATACTTTTCAAGAATTAGTGTACTTTATTCATTACAAAAAATTAATAGATCAAACTGAAAGTCACCCCAAAGAATTCTAATAAAACTTTACTCTCACTTATTTTTACTTTAATTAGCTAGTGAGATTTGATGTTTTTTATCATTCACACGAGCGAAATGTTTGCAGATAACTTAAGCCCACCCACAAAAGTCTGGCCGAGCTGGACTTCCTCCAAACAGCCAAATTTCACTTTAAGCAGGTATTAGGCACACCGGGATGGACAAACCGTTTGACTGTGTAAATGTCCCTTATTATACCAGTGAATTTTACCAAACTTCCCGACCTATCAGCGAGTCAGTCGCTACCATTTCATATGAACTACTTTCTCACCGTGAGATGTCATGGAAATTATGAAACCTGACCACCTTAGGTTTCAGCTTTTTTCATGACCTTGGTAGGTCTGTTGCTACCGCCTTGGCCAGTCACTCGATGAAAACACATTAAAAATGAATGTGGCTAATGGACACTGACCTGATATTAATGCACAATGGAGTGATGAGACAAGGATCCCATACAATGGCGAAAATTCACTATAAGGTGATGATGATAATAATAATAAAAAAAGGTGGAGAGTTATAATAAGGTATTCTCACCCTTCTCCGACCTCAAAAAGCCTCCTGATGACTCCAGGAAAACCCAACTAAAGTGTTCACAGGTGGACATGAGGTGAACCCACAGCACTGCTTGCAAAGGAGATGTAAGGCAGGCTCCAGCACTGAAACGTAATAAGTCATACTATGGATGCACAGGTAAATCTCTGTCGGAGAGATCAACTCAACATAAACACTCAGTTAGATATGGACAAAATATTTCGGCAATTTTCCATCTTATAAATAGCACGAACCATACCATGGATTGGAACTTATCCCAAATTTTATACAAGAGCAACTGTCGATACAAATTGCCAAATGATGGAATCTTCACTGTTAAAACAACAATATAATAGGATCAACCTATCCAATGGAGGCTGGGATTCTGACCATATAGACAGTGTCTTCCTTAAAGCAACGATGAAGAGGATTATGACAATTAACAGAACCCACATACTTCGGCTCAGCGACGACCCCAGGCATCACCTAAGGCTATTTATATATATGCACACACACACACACACACACACACACATATATATATATATATATATATACTATATATATATATATATATATATATATATATATATACTATATATATATATATATATATATATATATATATATATATATATAGATATATATATATATATATATATATATATATATATACATATATATATATATACATAAAGACGAGAAGACGGGGAAGTACACCACAAAAAGTTCATGTCTACACTTTATTGCGACGTTTCAAAGTTTCAGGCTTCATTTTCAATCTATTAAAGAACACAGGATAAAGCCGCGAAACAATAAAAATACATATACATAGAAAATTTCAAGAAGTGAAGGTTGAAATTATATAAAACTTAAAATTAAGTTAAAATTGCATCGTAAAATAAAAAAAAACACTCATGGTAAATTATAATAAGCAAAGGTTAAAATAATATACACTTTTTGTTCAAGACGAAAATATTGTACAAAATAAACAGTAAACACGTAAAGAGGACCAACCATAAGATATGTTAGAAGACTGACAAAGAAACGGGAAAAGACGTAGGTGTTATCTCATAAGTCACCAGAACCTGGTTTATTACATTTTGCATTCTTTTTTAAAGGAGTTTTAAGGGATTAGTATATACTGTATAGTTTGAATTTACCCACTCGTTTTTCTCGCCTTCATATCGAACTAGCGGAGTCGTCCCAAGTCGTGCCTGTCGATCAATGCTTCTTCATCGCCCTCACTTCCCTTTGAATGACTGTTTGGTCAGGCAAACTATGCTGTGTTCCGGCTCCATTGAGAGAAGATCCAGCTCCCGGTAACATCACTGAAGTCCTGATTTCTCCTCTTTGCGCTGGTTCGAATCCACGAGAGAACGAAATCATTATCAACTAAAAAATTCCCCTTAGGTTAACATATATGAAAATATAAGAGCGAATCGGATATAAAAGGACATCTATAGCTTAATGCACAACCACACACACACGCACACACACACACATATATATATATATAGATACATATACATATATATATATATATATATATATCTATATATATAATATATATATATATATATTTATATATATATATATATATATATATATATATTCGCATAGGGCACTTCACAACACTTGTCTTTTTCAACAAAATTAAATTTTATCCAACTAAGAACGTGAAAAGTAAAAGAAAGGAAAAAATGTGGGTTGTTTTCAGTGCAGAAACCCAGGTGATTTGCCCAGGGTTTTTTTTTTTTTGTACTTTCAGATAGGAGTGGCACGAAGAGTGCCAGGTGAATAATAGTTTGATTCGTCTTTTTGTCAGATAAATCATAGACACTCCCAGTCACCTTACCTGCGATACCTTAATGTCACCATAAATCAGCTTATTGTCTAAATAAGATCAACTTAGCTTTGTTGTGCTCGACGTGCCATTCATATCAGATAAAGTGCTGAGAGAACTGTATTCAATTTGATCCAATGTCTGTAATTCCAGTTCCCATTCCTAACTAACTTCTCCATTCCGATTCCCAAATCCTTAAACTCCTTTTGGATTTGTTTCCCCATATTCCCATTCCAGTGAATCATGACCAAGTGCAGTGACATAATTATTTCATTGAAGTGTTATAGTCATACTCTAATAAGTGATTTTAGTAGTGTTCTTAGCGACAAACTACGAGTAAATGAAATTTACTTTTAAAGTAATGCGAAATTTAATAAAGTTTTGCTTTGTGCTTGCGCCTCAAAGTAATTTCTTTGCAATTTCCTAGCATCAGTTGCTACAACTCTGAATATCTTTCAGATGTACCGGCATTGCTGGGTGTCAAGCAGCAATGTTGAACAGACACAATTGCGAACTGAAAATTCAAAGTGATCATAGACTCTATTTTCAAGAGTTGCTTATACTCCAGCTGTTCTGGGTCAGACCCGTCGAATGAAATCCTGTTTTAACTTTTATGTGCTAACTTTAGAATTAGTTCTAGCTAATTTAGTTATTACATCGTAACTTGTGTGGCACAAGTTAGTGTTTGTAACTCTGTTTAATGTAGTCTACAGTGCCACGGGGTTCAGTAGAAGCCCCAGTTATATCTCTTGGATTTTAGTGAAATTCTATTTAATTTTAATGGACTCATAGTGTTTTCTTTTGAACCAATGTCGGTAGCTTTAGCATATTGTTCACAGTAATCAATTGAATACTTTTTGCTCGCTGCCGCCCTTTTTCGTTGGTCCTACGTAGTCACTTATTAACTTATTGTTGCAAAGTCACTGATCTAGTCAATCAATTGAAACCTTAATCCTTGGATCCAACGAGATCGCAGCTGGCGCGCGAGAATATTAAGAAAAACTTTATAGCTTAATGGTAAATTTGATTTTTGCGTTAACGCAGTCTTTAGCACTATTGTTATTCACTTGTTTGTGATTACATGTTGTGCTTAGAACGAAAACTTATCATTATTAAATTCTTGTTGTGATTTGTATACGTACTAATATTCTAAAGTTAATACTATAGTAAATATTAAGTGACCGACATAAACCAAAAAATCATTTTGACATGCGTGAGAGAATTAGGTTCTAATTAAGGGATTGCGTTACACTACTTATTATTGCATTGTGGCCATAATCATAAAAATCTTGGTGATACAATTTCAATAATTTCAAACAGGCATCTTAAGATCGTTGGATTAGTTCATTTATACTTGAACTGTAAGTCCCTGAGAGAGAGAGAGCCTTATATCCATAGAAACCATGTTTCTTTTTTCAGCTTGACATTTACTTCTTGTCAAGTTGGCATGAGTGTAGATGACAGCCACTGCTCCGCTTTTAGATAATGACTCCTCACTTAACTAATACCACTTTGACTGAAATTAAATTGTAGGAGGTATTTTAAACTATATATATATATATATATATATATATATATATATATATATATATATGATATATATATATATAGCATATATATGTATAATATAATAATATTTATTGATATATAGTATATATATATATATTATGTATTATATATAATATATTAATTATATAATATATAATATATGTATATGTATATATATAATATATATATATATATATATATTATATATATATAGATATATATATATATATATATATATATATATATATATATATAGATATATATATATCTATATATATATAGATATATATAGATATATATATATATAGATATAATATATATAATATATATATACATATACATATATATATATATATATATATATATATATCTATATATACATATATATATATACATATATATATATATATATATATATATATATATATATATATATATATATATATATATATATATTGCTACTTTCAAAATGCATATATCCCCACTTTGACTGTATAAAATGTTATGTAGAATTTTGGCAACATTTTTTTCAGATTCCTAGATAGCTTAGAGATAGGATGTTTTAGATGTGTGTTCAGATTTCGCATAACATAATATATAAAAAGAATACATAACGTAGAATGTAGAAAGAGAGAGAATATCTTTGTTCGTTCAAAGCTAGAGTTGTTTTTCAAAATCTGTCAACGCGTTTGATAAGCGAGCTCGAGTCTTCATTGTGTTTTGGGATTCTGTCATCACGTATGATAAGGAAACTTCTGCTTCGGTCGATCGAGTCGAGTATGTATCTTTTTTGAACAGACTGGTCTCGTACGCATATGTCTTTGCCGAGTGCCACGTGCAGATTACACATTTTGTATGTAAAGTTGCGTAAGATTTCGAAGCTTCTGGAAGCATTATTGCCCAAAACATTTTGTGTCATATCCAGTCCAGCTTCCATAAGGGAGAAGTTTTTCATTCGGGCTGAAAGACTCAAACCGTTCACATCTCTCTCTCTCTCCCTCTCTCTCCATCGCATAGCACTTTTGATCTTAAAGTAACGTAACGATTTTGTACTTATTGAATGGTCACTCGTAATTTGTAAATTTCAGATTTGATATTTCTTAGAATTTATGTAGTATTATTTAGTGTTTTTTGTGGAATCTGAACAAACATTGTTGTTGTAACGGCGCCTGGTTTTGTGAAAGTGTGAAACAAGCCTGCAGCAAAGAAAGAAGTTGGTATACCAAAAAGGTAAAGTGTGTTATATTTTTATTAGTTGCAACTAATAACTGATAGGAACAGTGGTTAGGTAACAACTAATAACTAATAACTAATAACAGATGGTTACGAAGGTTTGGTAAAAACTAATAGTTACAATGTTTTGAGTGAAAAGATTTACACTTTTACACATTGCAAATTTTTGTGTTTTGTGTTTATTCATTTGAAGTGATTTTTATGTTTTGTGCATTTGTCCATTTTCTTATTGAAGTGTGCCTTTTTATTTTATATTCTGTGTGATTAATACATTTTGAAACTGATATTTTCCACATTTTTCTGTATTTTCATTTGCATTCACAATTTAATTAACTTAGCTATTTACATTAATTAATGGTTGCACAATTAATTAAATTTAACACTTGTGAATTACTTTGCATTTACTTAGAATTCTTTTAAAGTTTTATTGTTGTTTAGCACTTGTGAATTAATTTCTGATTTTCAATTATTGCCTAACACTTTTGAATTTCAATTGAATTAATTTTCTTGAATTTTGTGATAAATTAATTTTTATTTAATTCTACTTAATTGTTTTCAAGTAACAGTAATTTTCCTTGATATTGTGAATTTCACTTATAAATTTTGAGTTTAATAATAAATTTTTGTATTTAAAATTTTTATAAGTGTTTTCATTTTTATACCAGTATATTTGCATATGCTTATATTGATGTTAGGTAGAAACATAGAGTGGTAATTGATCTGTTTTCCTTCAATTAACTTAAAGTGACTTAGAACCAGGGAAGCACTTAGACTTTTGAAATTAGGGAAATACTTAGACTTTTAAAGTTGTTGATGGAGTGATGCCCTTCGATTAATTTAATTACTTACAAGATTACCTCACACCTGTTTTGATGAACTTAGTTTGATTTTCTGCAATACTGGTAAGTGTTAAGGGATCACTGTTGCCTTTAGAGTATTCAGTCGTTTAGTACCTGTGGTAAGGATTCAGGTGTCTGGCTTTTGTGAGGTAACAATAAATGAATGGTAAGTGTAGTAACCAGATCTTTGGCCACTTTCCCCCCCCAAGTAATTAATGGTGCCCAGACCCGGGAAAACAGATTTCATTATCACTCTAGTATATACTGGTGGTGTTAGGGATATGTTTTGTTAGGAGAGTGACCATATAGTTTCGTTTTGCATTTATTGTATTGAATTGTAAGTTGATAACTTAGAGGAAAATGGCTCAGTTCAAGGTTCAGGAATTTTTAGCAGTCCCTTCCATCCAAGTTTTATCTGAAACCACTCTGACTAAGGCACAGTGGCATGTGGTGGTTATGTGTCTACTAGTATGGTAAAGGCACAAATAAGATGTATTGCTATAGAATCATTGATAAACTCTGGTAGAATAACTAATGAATATGAGTTAGAATTGGCTCAAGAGTTGTTGAATGTAGCATGTGCTGATCTCATAAATAAGCAAGCAGAAAAGAAAGAGAAAAGTGATGCAGAGTTAGAGCTTAAACGCATTGAAGCAGAAGAGAATTTGATTAAGCTAAAAATGCATGCTGAAAGAGAGAGAATGCAAGCTGAAAGAGAAAGAATAGACAGGGGAAAACAAGAAAGAAGAGAAAGAGAATAAGAAAAAGCAGCAGAAGAGGAAAGAGAAAGGATAAAAGAGGAAAGAGAAATCGCAAGATATGCAAGGGAGATGGAATTGATAAGAGCTAGATCCACATTACCTGTAACACCGTCTAACCCTAACCAAGGTAATCAAGACCCTGTATTTGATGTAGTAAGAGTACAGAAGTTAATCCCTAAGTTTACTGAAGAAGCTCCAGATGAGTTTTTGATCACTTTGGAGAAAGTGCTTCAGGTGTTAGAAGGCCAGAAGATAAGTGTCAGTTTGCCACCAGTGTCTTGATTGGTAAAGGGAGAAGTGCTTATCTAGCCTTAACAGCTGATCAGTGTAAAGACTACAGGGTACTTAAACACAGTGTGCTACAAGTTTACCAGATGACCCCAGAGTACTACAATGAAAGATTCAGAAATTTAAGATATGATGAGAAGGGAACATTCTTAGATTATGCTTTCAAAGTGAGAAGGTGTTTCAAACGTTGGTTAGAAGCTGCTGAAGTTAAAACTTTTGATGAGTTAGAAGAATTGCTTGTCCTTGAACAGTATCTAAAGGAAATTCCTGAACATATAAGAGCCTATTTGAGAGAGAGAGAGGTGAAGAAACTTGACAAAGCTGCTACACTGAGTGAAGATTACAATATAATCAGTAGTAAACGTAATTACAATGTCAAGTACCAGAGTCAACAATGCCCAGGTTTTAAGTCTTATCCAAATAACAGGAACAAATTTAATGGGAAACCTACAAGTGATACTACCAAGAGTACACAAGGTAATACAAATCAGCAAGCTAATGAGAAATCCTCATCCAGTTTTTCAAGACAGCTACAGAAACCTAATGTTATCTGTTTCAAGTGTGGAAGAGTAGGAAGCTACAGTCAAGAGTGTTACCAGAATCAACAGCAGTCAAAGCCAGTTGGTCAAGTAGTGAAAGGTGACCAGGTGAAACAAACTACAAAGAGTAGTGTGGGAAAGAATCAGACTCCAGAGAAGAATGAAAATAAACAAGCTGAATGTTTAGCAACCAGTGGAAATGTTACCTCAAGCAATGAGTGGCTTAGCAGTGTGGAGGCTTTTAAGCCATATATCTATGAGGGTATGCTGTCAACTCAAGAAGGAAGTGTGCAGATACCAGTCAAGATATTACGTGATACAGGGAGTAACCATAGTGTGGTAGTACGTGGTTCTCACCCTCAGTTGGAGAAGAGTCTCACAGGAGATGCAGTTATTTTGAAGGGTATAGGAGGAGAAGAAGTAACTCCTATATGCCGCTTACACCTGTCATGTGAATTGGTGACAGGGAATGTAGATTTTGCTGTAAAGGACTCACTGGCTGTGGAAGGTGTACATGTTCTGTTGGGGAATGAAGTTGGTGGTGTGCCATTTATTCCTTGCCCTGTAGTGACAGACAAACCATTGAGGATTAGTCCTACAGTAGAGTTGGAGAAGAATAACCCCCACCTGTTTCCTAGTTGTGTAACTACCAGAAGTATGAAGAGGAATACGACTGCAAGTGAAGAAACTGAGGATTTACACACCCAAGAAGGATCAAGTAAGGGATCTTTGTGCTTAGAAGAATTATTCCAGGGAAGTGAAGTTTCCCATAGTGCTGACCAAGAATAGATTTCCCAAGAAGATGAAGAAGACGACGACGATGAAGAAGAAGAACCTGATGTTCCTGAAGAGACTCCGAGTAGTCAAAGTGTTCCTGAAGACAGCAGATATTGAGAATTCAACCCTTGAAGTTAGTCAAGTGACAAGAGAGAAGCTAATGGACTTGCAGAAGAAGGATGCATCGTTAACTGATTTGTTCTTCAGAGTTGTTGATCGAGAAGAGATGCAACAAACTCCTACCTGTTATTATCTGAAGGAAGGTTTGCTGATGAGAAAGCATATAGACCTACAGATATACCAGGGGATGCTGTATGGGGCAAATATCATCAAATTTTGATTCCATATCCATTGAGAAAGCAAGTGGTTGCAGTAGCCCATGAGTCTGGACATATGGGAATCAGGAAGACTAAGGAGAAGATCATGAAATATTTTTTCTGGCCTGGACTTCACAAAGATGTTAGCAGGTTTTGTCGTGAGTATTTGTTAACATTAATGTGTTCTGTGACAAGATATTCAGAGGCAATCCCTGTTAGATACATATTTGCCAAGATAGTTGTTGAAAACTTGTGGAGTTTTTCTCAAAGTTTGGTATACCAGAAATAGTGTGAAGTGACAGAGGAACAAACCTTACTTCAAAGTTATTCCAGGATGTGATGAATGTGTTAGGAGTGAAACAACAGTTATCCACTGCCTATCATCCAGAAACTCAAGGTGCTTAGAAAGGTTCCACCATACATTGAAAAGTATGCTGACAAAGTATTGTTCTGAGTCAGGAAGAGAATGGGATGTTGGCTTACCATTAATGTTGTTTGAAGTTAGGAGTGCTTATCAAGAAAGTATGGGATGTTCACCTAATGAAATGATTTTTGGAAGAGAAGTGAGAGGACCGTTGAAGATTCTTGCAGAAAATTGGGAAGAAAATCAAGAGGAAAGCCAAGGAGAAAATGTAAAGAACTTAAGGAAAAGGTTTAAAGAGATTAGAAAATTCTCTTTAGAAAATCTGAAAGTGATTCAAGAGAAAATGAAAAGGAGATTTGATGCTTAAGACTAAGCTAAGAAGTTTTAGTGTTGGTCAACAAGTGTTAGTGTTCTTACCTGTCAAGAGATTTCCCCTCACTAATAAATTTCAAGGTCCTTACAAGATATTTCAGAAATTAAGTGATAGAATGTATGTGAGTGAAACACCAGAAAGAAGAAGACAAAGGAAGATACATGTGAACCTCTTGAAACCTTATTTCTCAGAAACTAAAACCGAAGCTGTGTCAGTAACCCAAACAACTTTATCTACAAAAGACGATGATGGCTACGAATTGGGAGCTGAAAGCAAGATGAATAATTCTTCAATTTTGGAAAATTTGGAGGATAAACTGAAACATCTGAGTATTGAACAAGGTGAAGACTTAAGTAAAGTAATTAGAAGTTTCACAGAAATTTTTTCAGATGTGCCTATCGCTTATCACCTTATCATCGAGATGTTTTGAAGAAGGAAGTTGAGTATTTACTGCAACATGGATTAGCAGAACCCAGTTCAAGTCACTTCAGTTCTCCATGTGTGTTAGTGAAGAAACCAGATGGTTCATTTAGGATGTGTACTGATTATAGGACACTGAATTCTATCAGTGTGGCTGACAATTATCCTTTGCCTCTTATAGATCAGTTACTTGATAATATTGGGCAAGCCAAGTTTGTTTCCAAGATAGACTTGTTGAAAGGAAATTATCAAATTCCCTTAGATGAGAATGCCAAGTTGCTGTCAGCTTTTATTACTCCATTTGGACTGTATCAGTAAACTGTTACGCCATTTGGTCTGATGAATGCACCTGCAACATTTCAATGAGTGATGGATCAACTACTAGGATCGATAGAAGGAGTAGATGTATACCTAGATGACATTGT
>NC_061106.1:9230658-9233158 GCF_015104395.2 Macrobrachium nipponense | reverse complement strand
ACTGGACACACACAATAAAATGGGATGAGGAGATTCTTACGCATAGTGGTAATTAAAAAAAAAATTCCAGTTCCACATGCCAATCATTTAGGAGCATCTAATCACCCTCGCTCTGACTCAAGAGTTTTCGTTCCCTCGATAAAAAAAAAAGTTAAGTATATCTTAGTTGTACCAAACCACTGAGCTGATTAACAGCCCTCCTGGGGCTGGCCAGAAGGATTAGATATTTTTTCGTGGCTAGAAACCAACTGGTTACCTAGCAACGGGACCTACAGCTTACTGTGGGATCCGAACCACATTATATCGAGAAATGAATTTCTATCACCAGAAATACATTTCTTCGGTTCCGCGTTGGCAGAGCCGAGAATCGAACTTCGAACCACCGGACTGGTACCCGAGAGCGAAATCCACTCGTCTAACGAGGATTTACCTCGGTAATAAACAGTAGGGCAGTAGCAATGTATAATAACTGGTCTACTGTAGTGTCAGTAGCTTCTATCATGCTGATGGCAGATCACAATTGCCTGAATTTGAGAATGTTCGGTAAAACCAAGATGAGTTTCGTATAATACAAGTCTACGTATCGTGCTCACCCTTAAAAGGATTTGACCCAAAAGCTGATCACCCTGATAACCGGGTAAAGCAGCTGATTATTTCTAATTTTTTAGATTTTTTATCGTATTCACCGCTGAACACCTGTTCTCTCCCCGTTTGACGAACAGCATTACTATACAGAAGACGTAAGGACGCTTCATTTGGAGTCTGATTTGGGAATAATAAGTCTCCGACAGAAGACTTCACTGAAGCACCTGAAACTGACCAGCCGGTCATGAAAGTATATAAAAAGAATAGACAATTAGTGCAAGTTAAGCTGGTAGGTATATTACTTAGCAACGAACAGTCAACAGTAATGGAAAGTTCTAAAAAATAATGTCTATATATGTAGGTTGAAAACAAAACTTTAAAACCACTGTAGCGTGTTGAGTGTTAATCTCTTTTAAGCATATTATTGATTCTATTTTGATTGTTTGTCGAATAAGAAAGATGCACATACTTCTTATACAATTAGATCCACTGGATAAAACAGCACACTGCACTTGTTATTAATTAATAATGTGCATGTTAATGAAATCATTTTTTAACGATATTTTGAAAATCAGATTTCTGTGTTGCAAAGGTAAGTAAATTGGGATTTGTATTTTACTTGTCTCGAGGCCTCATTGCTGATGACTGTTTTTTTCCGAAATGGTTTCTACGTTTATTGGTTTCGGTGGTAGGCACTCTCTTTCTGTGGCAACAGATATAATGGACTCAGATGAAGAAGCTTCAACTACCACCGTTAAAAAAAATTACTTAACTAATGTTAGTGAAGCTGCTCTTCTTAGACCAACTAAGAATCAGTAATTTCACACACTTGCCTTAGCCGGCCAGATGATAACTAGGATTCTGCCAGGCATGTGTATTATGGCATCTGTTTTTACATAATGATACATTTAAAACTATTTGATGTGCCGAAGGATTAGCACCATAACTGCGAAAACCGAATAACTCAAAACTAGCCTCACTCTTAAAACAGATATTCAAGACATAAAGATGCAAGTGTCTCCGGCTGTTTCTCGGAGAATGATTACAGACCTAACTCACATAACCCATTATGATTTTCTTTCAGTTATATGCCAACCTTTACATTTTTTTTTTTTTTGGCCAAACTAAAAATACGTCTTCTCTTAACGTATAGAATTTCGTATTACCTGCAAATTTGTTGTCCATCTGCAAGGGCAGCAAGTTTCTTGTCCCGTATGTAGTTATCTGGCCAAAGTCCCGTAACCCTTTATTGAGGTCAAGCATAAATACGTAATAGTTGGTAATGAATGGCTACACCTCTTTCATCACTAAATTGCTCCTTTATGTATGTGTGTGTGTATTACAAGAATTTTCCATAAATATCTGCATATAAGAAAAACGTCAAAGTAAGATCGAAATTCGTAAAAAATCCTTTAACAAATCTCTTTTTGCATTTGTCAACTTACAGAGAACGAGCAGTTGCAGTGAAATGAGGTTTCTGGGCCAAAGAAGCAAGATCTTTTAATTTCCAACGTCCACTGTATTCATTCTGTATACCCATCAACTTGTTTTCTAAAGTATATATCCTAGACACAACATTAGTAAATACAGAAATTATAATAGTGATAGTGTTCCTTAACCCTCAGTACTGGTCGAGCTAAACAGCTGCCATTAAAAATAATTGTGAGTTACAGTAGCTTTACCTTGTATCACACAGCTTCTTTTAGGATGCAAACACAACGTATAGTTATTACATCACGAAGCAATTTCATCACTGGTATTTCTGCACAAGTATTGGCGGTAACGGTCGTTGTCTGTCTCCTTGGAAGCTGCTCTTAATGTTTGCATACACACACACACACACACACACACACACACACACACACACACATATATATATATATATATATATATATATATATATATATATATATAT
>NC_061106.1:9213158-9223158 GCF_015104395.2 Macrobrachium nipponense | reverse complement strand
AACGTCGGCATGAATAAACTGTTGAAAGATGAGGATGCCTTTCCCTACTACTTCCTCGGAATATCTTCTTTGAGCTCCAGCTCCTGGCCCTTATTGTATGTATATATATATATATATAAATCGAGCTACAAATGTCCTTAAATATCCAATCGCTCTATCTCGGAATCATTATATTTTCCTATATGTTAACCGAAGGGGAATTTTTTAATTGATGATAATTTCGTCCTCTCGTGGGTTCGAAACAGCATCCAGCCGATTGAGGAGAAATCAGGACTTTAGTGACTTGTAAACCGAATCGATAACGTCATTGAAGTCCTCATTTTTCCTGAGTCTTCTGGGCACTGGTTCAAATCAACGAAAGGACGAAATTATTATCAACTAAAAAAAAATTCCCTTTCGGTTATCATATAGTATTGAAAGTATATTAATTCCGAGGTACAGCGAATTGGATAGTACCGGACATTTGTAGCTCGATGTATGTATATGAATCACGGTGATGTGATAAAGATTTATATATATATATATATATATATATATATATATATATATATATATATATATATATCTATATATATATGTACTATATGACCATTTTATCTTACCATTAAATTTGAAAGCGTTGCCCATCGAAGTTCAATACTTCTTTTCATACATAGCAGTTGTAATAGATAGGCACCTTCTCGTCACTATGTGTCAAAAATGGTATGCGAGATTTGAATGAATCGTTATACAGTAATTTGACCAGCTCAAGAATCAAACTCGAGATCTAACCTTGAAAATGTCTGAGTCCTAATCAATGGACCACACACACACACAGACACAGACACAGACACACACACACACACACACATATATATATATTATATATATATATATATATATAATGTAGGTATATATATATTATATATATATATATATGATATATATATATATATATTATATATATATATATGTTACAAACGCCCTTTTGACCGTTTGGTTTATGCTCTTTCCATATCAATTATTAATTAGATACAAAATAACTCCTAGGGCTAAAGAACTACAAGATGCTTGTGTGAAGTCAAGTGACAATTTCTTCCACACCACTCCATTATCCCTTATGGCCGCCCAGGTGTCAAATGAGCAGGTAATTAACCACCTGCTCCAATGTCATTTTAATGTCCTGTCAGAAGGACCTTTGGAAGAAGACCCTTGGAGTTCAAAAACCCGAACACGGTTTGAAACGTCCCCCAAATTGATTAAAGCTTTTTGGCCAAATTCGATAATCCCTACTCAAGGGGAAGGTAGTATACATACACTATATATATATATATATATATATTTATTATATATATATATATATATATATATATATATATATATATATATATATATATATATATAATATATATATTATATATATATATATATAGATATTGTAGCACAGGCTTATCCATCTGCTTTTCATTCTATTCCCGTCTTCTTCTTTCCCTTCAAAAGGTTTGTCTTGAATATAATACTTAGGCCGTTGAAATGAGTGGTCAAGGATGTGAGGGTCGATGAAGCCCATTAGACAACCAAACTGCTAGCTTTTTGAATTGTGATTTTCTCTCGCAGGCTATTGAAAAATGTAATGTTACAGTCCTTTAACCAGTAAATCGCCTATGAACAGAATTCATATAATTAATCTTAATGATTAGCTTTACGTATCAAGAAAGTAATGTAAATGTAGCTTGGCGCACTCTCTCCTGCAGCTACATCAAGGAATTGTTGAATTAGGGGCCAGGACTAGGCCTATACCTATGCTGAATTATAGATAGTGACAGAAATCATGATGGCAAGGGATTGTAGGTTGGGAGGATACTACACTTTGAGCAATGTCAGCATTTTACCTCTTTCGATTACTGCATGGATAGCCACCCAGTGGCAGGAATGGATGAAGAAAGTAAATTTTCCATAATGTTCCCTTTCTTTTATCATCTGACAGAGACAAAGCGTTTTCATAAGTGCATGTTTTTCCCTTGACTGTTGTGGGATGAGTACTTTTGATGGAGAACAAGAGATTTTTGATAATGTTTCAAATCTTTGATTGGTGTTTAATGAATAGGCCTATCTTTGATGGAGGGAAATTCCATTAGGCTTACTTTTCTTTTCTTTATCAGAGTCCAGTGAATACCAGTGACGGAGAGCAAGAAGGTTTCAGTGATGCTTGCATTTTTCTGAAGAATTTTGATTTGGAGGTATTTCATTCACATCACCGATTTCCTTATTTTGCATAACAGTAGAGTTCACATACGTGGGATCTAGAAAGGGAACTGTTGCATAACCCATAAATAAACATATTATCCGCATATCCACATTGCTGGAACGGTGAGGCATTATCTCCAATTTCTTGTTTTCAAAATGAATCAGGAATTTGACTCTTGTAACCTGGACACATTCACTTATCTTGGCATCATAGCGAGAGTGTTCAGAGCAACAAGTGAACTGATCAGCTCCATCCCCCTCCTCACAATATCCCAGACTACTCACCGACATCCATACATGCCATCTTACTTGCCTGTTTAATGATAATAGTTATTTTAAACATGCACCTCACCAACAAACGAAGCCTTAAAATGTATATGGTTATAGATGATTCTTTGCTCAGAAGGACTTTTTCTTTCATTTCCCAAAATATTTGCATAAACTCGTGTTACACCCTGGATATTATAATATTGCAAAGTAAAGTCATAATATGATGTTAAACAATATTGCCCATTTATGAATTAATACAACAATGTAAAGTCATATAATAAAATAAAGTTTTATTGTTTCCATTAATAAAATGATAGTGAACCCAAAACCAGCTTCCTTCTCCTCCTCCTCCTCTCATCTCTGGATAATTAAGAAATATGTCGATGGTACCAGACGTATGATATATACCCTGAGGGGCTGTGTGCCCCTAGGTTATATCTAAATTGAATGCACTTTTTTTTTTAGTTGTGGTTATATTACAGAAGAGACGCAACGCACGTAGGTAGACAAGAGGGCGGATAAGATAATCTGGAAAAGAGTAAAGGTGAAAAATAAAGATGATATTAAATGATGAGGTGAATCTGTGCAGTTACTTAAGTGAGAAGCTGTTCTGGAGGAAAGTGATAGCGCAGAGGAGGCTAAATGAGCAAATGGGGCTTAGAAGAAAAATGCAGATGGAGAAGCTCTCTGAAGAGAATACAGTCATTTAAAAGTGGAGTCAGTATTCTGAAGATATCCTATGGAGAATTGAAAGGAGGAAATTCTGAGTGACGAAACTGACGGAGGGGTTTGTGAAAAATGAGGTACACTTCTTATCTGAACTGTTGAGGATATGGAAGAATGGAAATGCTCCTGGCATTGAATGGATTATTAGTGAACGTCTGTGCCATGACTGAGCGGTGGACAAAGGCATGCAAAGTAAGTCCGGGGCGACTACTTGAATAGATACGCCATATATCTTGGCATAAAAAGGAAGGGTAAACAATAAGGTTTCGATAAAGAAAGCAAGGCAGAAAACAGAAGAGTTGAAGAGTCAAAGGAAATTTGGCGTATAGATTAATATATAGTTGATGGAAATACAAACCTTGGGATCCTGAAGATAATTTGTTTAAAACAAATAAGAGTTTTATGATGAAAGCAAAGGAGTGTGTAAGAAAAATCATATGAGGTACTGAGTGTTTTATTGTGAAAGTGGGTCAGTAGTAAGGCACTTACAATATGAAATGGCTACAGTTGCCCAAAGGCACAAGTTTATTGAAGATAGTGATTAAAACTGTAGGAACTAAGGAAGGCGTTTCAAAGTGCTTTAATAGGAAAGTGAGAAAATGTATAGAAAACGGACTGTATGATTCGAAAGTGTGGGAAGGAAGATGCAAATGTAGAAAACAGTAGATAGAGATATTGATATGTGATGAAGTTAACGGGAATTAAGACAAATAAATTGAATAGGGTAGATAGTTTAGCCATTGTATGACAATACTGGTGAGCCTTCTGTGGAGGTATACTTAATGGTTATTCTAAGGCTGTCATGAGAAACGTAGTGGTTTTCACCAATAAGCCCAGATCCTTAACTGGTAGTGAAGTATAAAAACTAAACATACATTATTTGCTTCTATTCTTAATACTAATTTCCATCCTTGTAACGCCAACCCTACACTAATATACTGCACCATTCGTCACTCTCTGACAAGTACACAGCACTTCCATGCTATTACTTCTATCATGCCATCTAGTGAGCACTTTCTTTGTCTTTCTTTTTGCCCTCCGTTAAAGAATGGCGCATTCTTCACCATAGTTACATACCTATCATCTTCCATTAAGTCCCCGTAAACATACCGTGTCAAAAACTGGTCTGTTCTCTGAGTAACAATTGTCTATTTAGTTCATCTGTGATCTGTGGTGTATCTCTGCGTTACTCAATTCAGCCCCATAGTGGGTTAAGTGAAAGCTCAGGTGAATTATAATATTTACTTGATTTGGATAGAGTCATTAGAAGGAGATCTTCTTTGTCAAGACAGCGTCAGATCATGCTAGCCATGTAAATTATTTGTTATAAGGCAAGACGTTATTCTCTTGCCCTGGTACTCCACAAGATTATATGCATACATACACACACGCACACACACACACACACACACACACACACACCACACACATATATATATATATATATATATATATATAATATATATATATATATATGTGTGTGTGTGTGTGTGTGTGTGTGTGTGTGTTGTGTGTGAAGTTTATATTTTCACATTGCTGAGTCTGAACTTGTATGTCAATAGTGCAGCCTAGTTTTATGTCTGGGAGCATCTATTCAAAAATTATTTGGTTCTGATATATAAATGTATCTTGCAGGTGATTTCCATCGTGACTGACTACCGACCACTGACTGTGTGAGCCCTGCAGCGGACAAAGGTTGCCATTTCATATTTATATAAATACCAATATTTATTGATGAATGAGTGCTATTTTAAAACTCATGAGTGATTTTCTATTCTTAAATGTCGCCGTGCTATTAATAATGCTCATTACATCGTAATACTATGTACACATCTGGGAAACACGAATTTGACTATAAAATGTGATAAAAAAAATCATGAAGGGAAAGAAGTGAGATTGCCAAAGAAAGGGTAGTTGTTTTTGTGTGAGTGTTTGAAATATGATAATAACTATGAAAGTATCGTTACATTCCGACTGTTTATCGAAAGGTTTTGACTGTTAATTTGAGTATTGTTTATCATACGGAGTATCGAGTGGCATGTTATAGTGAACTCGTAGCTAATCATGATCGAGTGCCTAGCGTTATTATTTTGTTGCAGTTAGAATCAACACGTTTGGCGTTATCTTAGACGTTTCTTCAGTGAAATCTATGAATCAAGTTAGGATGTATTTTTGTTATGGAGAAACAATTCCCTGTCTGTTATTGATGGTGAAATATTATTCTTGACTTCATTTGTTATCAGTATTTTTGTAGTTTTACTTTTGACTTCACTTTTAATTTGGCTGTTATATCAATTCTTTTTCTGTTATTGTTAACTACCATACATATGCGTTAGCAGTTTTAACCTTATTATTTGCCCTTTTCATTGATTTATTCATCCAACGAGTAATTTTTTTTAGTTGAATTTTCATATGTCACTTGGATATTAAAGTGTCCACAAAAATGAATGAGCAACTTTAAATCTTGGAGAGGGATATTAAAGATGATATCACTAGCTCTTTATTTTCACACCGTAGTGATATCCTACTAATAATAATGTTGTGAACCAGACGAAATAGAAAGGTGCAGGCCTCATCCTGATCATTTTCGTGTTGGTAATTTTCTGAAAAGGTAGAAGAGATTTGAGAATTATAGTAAGCACTCTGTTCTAAGGATTGAGTCTTTGTCCAGATATATTGGAATCTAGATAATAGTTCATATCCTCTTTCTTCCATCTTACTATCCACCCTCTCCCAACAGTTGTTTCATGGTGCAACTGCGAGGTTCTCGTCCTGTTACACCTTTCAAACCTTTTAACTGTCAATTTCCGTTTCGGCGCTGAATGACCCCATAGGTCCAAGCGCTTGACCTTTGACCTAAATTCTATATTCTGCTTTGTTCTTGAGATAACAACCAAACTCATCTCGCACAGCAACACCGCAGCAGTGACACACTTGGCCCTTAGGGGTTTTTGTTTCCCGATCAAGCTGTACCACTACGGACAAAATTTCAAAGTTCTCTTTCAAAATTTTAAGGGTTACGCAAGGTCAAGGTAGACTTTTGGAGGCGTAATAACGATGAAAATATTTCCTTGCACTCATTTTCCTTTCGAGCGGAGGGACAAGGAAGCAGCTGCTAAGGACATAGCAAGAAGGGACCAGTTCTGCTCCACGGCACAGAATCAGGTGTTCCGAACGACGCAGACTTCAGCCTCTCGTAAACATAGGAGAGCGGCTCGCTGTGTCATACCTCGTACTTCTCTTATGACTTATTTATGAGACATTTACTCATATTTCCAGAGGTGCAGAATGACTCTCGCATATTTCTTCTCCCGTTTTTTCTCTCATGAAAAGTTGTTTAGACCACGTGAGTCTTGAGAAAGCCAATATTCGAATGGCACTGCAGGGTTCGAATTTTCGGTTTCCGTGTTTTCCCGTTTTGTGATTATGATTTATCTTTTAAGTGAAACGACTCTCGCCGCTCAGAATCTTTTCTTGAAAATTCACGATTTCCAGTTGAAAAAAAGAAAAGTAAATAAATAATAAGACAATAAAACTCAATTACCTGACACATAGCACACAAGATAAAAGACTTCTGGCCAACTGACAATTTCATCGGTACTGGAAGATTCTCATGCAAAGAGATTCTTGATTTACTCAATTTTGTTTTCATTGAATCTGTCTTGAAAATTATTCAAGAAGAAGTGTTATAAGAAAATAACTTATATACGACGTACAAATAAGCTAAAGAGCTCCGCTAATCACCTCTATGTTCATTCTACATTACTCTGTTTGCAGGTCTACTTTATTGACAAGTTAATTAAAGACGAAGCTAACTACATTTGACTACTAATCTTAGAATTACTTTCAACAATCGATACATAAGAGTCACCCATTTGAATTCCAGTTCTCAGCTACCTGATGCCCATTTCATGGCAGAGATGGGACTGATTGATAGACTGACTGGATGACCTTTCTTTTCGGAATTTATCAGGTGTGACACTTGGCAGGGTCAACGGCGCCGGAACAATTATGAGAAAATGTATTTGCAATGTCTCTATTTTTTCTCCTTCATTTAATTCCTGCGTGATGTCTGGAAATTACGAATTATTACTGATACTGTTATCAACGCGGGCACCTGGTACAACGGTTGAGCTGGTAAGATCATCTTGCAGTTGCTTGTTTCTTTAGCGCTGCTTGAGTAGCTGCATGACTATGCGCAAAAGTCCCTCGGCTTCGATAAACATTGATGACATATCCACGGATGACTTGCTTATAATCAAGGAAAGCATATATAAAGAGAGAGAGAGAGAGAGAGAGAGAGAGAGAGAGAGAGAGAGAGAGAGAGAGAGAGCAATAATAACAGTAGGGGGAACCATGGCTCTTCCACTGACGTAGTTTTCCTCTTGAGAACGATTCCTTTCCATTCGTTTTTATGTTTTTGCTTTCCTTCAGGTATAATTTCGAAATAAGAGGAATTGTTGCAATTAACGAAATGTCACAATTTTTCCCGAAATGCGGCAACAAAAGGAAGTATTTTCCTCTTCTGTCATCTCCCACTTCTTTTCCTGCTTTTATCACCCTTTTTATTCATTGCCATTTATTTTATTTCTTCTCATATTCTCCGATATCTATTATGCGCTTTCTCATATCACCTCACCTCGAAAATTCACTATTACCTCTCTTCCACGACAGCCCCTCTCTTCCCCCCCCCCACTCCCCCCCCCCCCTCAACCGCATCCCCTGGCACACATCCCCACCCTCCATCCCCTCAAATTATAATCTCCTCTTTCCCCAACATAGCGTCTATATAACAGTCCTTAACTACCTCGTAATGACCGTAATGGTCGTTATCTAATCGCTTACGGATCGCATGATTGGCCATTTGGGAAACGAGAGAGAGAGAGAGAGAGAGAGAGAGGGAGGAGAGAGTATGTGTGTGAGAGAGCGAGACTCCATGCAAACCCCATTACAACCGGAAGTTCAATTAAAAAACGAAATGGATTGCCAGCTTAATTCGTTATCCAGTGGGCCCCTGGGGTGCGTTTCGTTAGCTGCAGTTGTCCACGGAAAGCTGTTTTAAAATGACGCTCTGAAATGAGAATGAACGCGTATGCTGGCAAGATCATATCCTGGTTTTGCCGAACAATTATTGATTCTGCTGTTGCTATTATTTTTACTAGAAGTGGTAGTAGGAATAAGTAGTTCGCAATTCTAATACTGAATAGGGGCTTTCAAGAATAAAACAGCGTTACCACCTATGGTTACCGCGTTCACTATTTGACAGCTAAATCAGTTTTTAATTGTACATATTCAAAGATAACTTTTGGATGGCTTCTACGGGAAAGGAATTCGTTTAGTGTAGCACTGAATGCACTCTCATGGAGAATAACGACCTTAATTTCGTCCGTTTGTAAATAAAAATAAATCACTGGAGGGCGGAGTACTCATCGAGAAACGCGTTCGTTTATTCAGTCATTTCTTCGGCAATGACCAGAATATAAGAAGAGTCCGTTTTACAGTGAAAATTACAATTTATGTGGTGACTGGGTTGGGCATCGTCTTTGACACACAGCATGCCATCTTTCACTTTCCAATTTCGTAGTGTTCGTCTAGATGGTGTCCAGAATCTGAACAGATTGTACGAAAGCGCGTTCAGACTTCTCTTCAGCCACTTGTGCCTCGACCTCTTGGAATTCTTGAGGAGGAGGAGGACAGGAAGAGAGCGTCTACGCAAGAACAGTGAAAAATGGTTGCGTAATGGTCACTGAAAGAGCTTAACCTCCGTAAACATCAGGATAAACCACCTTTCTTCAGTTGCAGCCAATGATAACTTTGCGGCATCTTCACTAGAAAAGGCTGCTAATAACAATGGCGAGGCATCTCTGTTGCACTAAAAGCCACTGATTTCAAGTTAGTATTTAGTTCGGCAACTCACAGATTAAAATGCCCCTGGTCGTCTAGCCATATCGACAGCTCACCGATTGTGCACCGTTGCTTTATGAGTAGTTTTCAGAGTAAATTAACTCTTCTGCAGTGAGAAGTTAAGGTTCATTTTCTTCTCTCGCTGCTGACGAGAGGCTTCCGACCTTGCAAACTGTCAGGTGGGTGTGGAGACAGTCCTTTAATTGGTGTTAATCAGGTTGGCGGCAGGGCAAAAATTTCCTTCGCGATTAGGCCAGAATTAAAATGGGGAGAGAGAGAGAGAGAGAGAGAGAGAGAGAGGACGGGGGGGGGGGGGGGGGATACGAGAGAGAGAGAGAGAGAGAGAGAGAGAACTTGGTAGGCTTTTTGTAAGAGAAACTAACTTAGGTAAAAGAATAGTGAAACCATAGAGAGGAGAATATATATAAGTATGTATGTATATATATATGTATGTATCATGTGTGTATATATTTAAGCAACGGGAGTAGTGTCGGAAAGTAATTCAGATTCAACAATGGAATGCACCGCAGTCATACCAAGATAGAGAGCTTTTGTTGCAATCTGCTCCCAGTTGCCTCAAAACACTTCCACACTAAAAATGGAAAGATATTGTCAGAAGCTATTGCAGTCTGTTCTATACAGTGAATTCGAACCATTAAAAAAGGGAGATAATGCCCAACAGGTAACAACGATATAGGATAAAAATAAGTAGCCGAGAGAGGAGCAAATCTGTTGTCCATTCAAATGACAAATTTATCAACAGAAGTATCCTAATGCACAGGCAATAATTTTTGCCAATTGCTAAGCGTAAAATAGGCATATATTGTAAGAGGTGTAGATATAGAACACTACATTCTTACATAATGCTCATCGA
>NC_061106.1:9143158-9205658 GCF_015104395.2 Macrobrachium nipponense | reverse complement strand
CCCCATCCCCGACACCATCTCCACATCACGCCAACGTCAGTAAAATAAATCTTGCCAGCAGAGTCGTTTTTGGCGTCATTTGTGCTGGCTCAAGACTCATCCATTGATTTTGCGTCTCCATTTCTCCAACGCTTTTGCTGCCATTTGTCTCTCTGCTAAATGCTTCTGCGGCAACGGCCTCGCGTTGCCGATCCTTTTAACCCGAGGCTGTGGGCGGATGTCTTTCTGCTGTCAAAATAGTGGCGTTTCCCTCTGGTTTTTTCTTTCTTCGTTCCTGCTGTGTATTTGGTTCTTCGATTGACTATAGTTTTCCATGATATCGAGAACATGTGAAGAAAATTACAATTCTAATATCTATTTGACAATAAAGTGCACTATATATCTTTCTTTGAAAATTTCAAAGACCACTTTTTTTATCCAGGTTTGAATGAGTCAGGTTTTTAAGCGTAATTCATACTAAAGATGCATTCTTTGCTACCAGCGAACAACTTTCTCGTGTCTGAAATCCTTACCGGGTTGAATTTCTGTCAGGTTGCAGCTAAAAACTCAAGACTTTTGAGTGTGTAAAATTGGTCCAGAAAATTAGCATAACTGGATTGCATAGGTCATTAAGTCATTCTGAGCTCCCCTATAATTTTCTGTCAACTGTGTCTTTGGTGTCGCTGTTACAATGGAATCAAATGAGCACATCATTCATTATTGTTGCTACTTCTTTCTTATTTGAATTTATTTTTCATAATAGCCCTACGCTTACGATTTTGCTTTAATAATGACAACAAACGACTTTCTGCAACTCGGACGTTTCTACGCTACTCTGCTTGTTTACTGCACCTAGAATTTTCTCTGAAGGCCGTTGGAAATTCGTTGTCTGGTTTAGCTGTGATTCTGAATCCAACAAAGATTTTAAATTTTGGCATATGTCACCTACTCAAAATAAGCTGTAAATTATCCGTGGTTACGACGAATCTCTCTAGATGGAAAACGAGTCCATCATATAATAAATCGTGGGATTTTAATAGATGCACTTTTTTTTTTTACCGTGTATATTACGTGGAAAAAAAAAGTGGTGATACTTTGCAGTATAGCTTTGTGTTTTATTTAATATTTTGTATTCTTATACCTCTCTATGACATTTTTTTTGGAACATTTCATTTCTAAAGCCCAGCTACTTCATAATGTGCAAAGCAAAGTTTTTTCTTTTTCTTCTTTTCTGTATCTAGTTATAACTCCTTCGATTTATGTAGATTAGAAAACGCGTCATTCCGATGGAAGTCGTGTTGCTTTTGTTTTGTCATTTGAGTTCTGTTGCTGTCGTCGTCTGCTTCTCTAATTCCCAAAATCTAAAATGGTTTTCGTGGCGAAAGTCATTATGCACTTTTCTTCTGCCAGAAGGTTAAATCTTGATCCTTTAGAAAGTATCTCACCCAAATATCGGAATCTTTTTCGCTCCATCTTGTCTTATCCCTCCTCTCATATGGGGTCGCACTTAAAAAGCGTAATATTTATTTTTTTTCTGATCATTATGAAGATGACGGCCACTCTCATGACTGCGGATTTATAAATCATATTTATAACTTAGTTATACGTTTCCACCTGAGATAAAGCTTGATCTAGTACACGTTTCTTTGACGTGGTTCGATTAGCTTGCTTTTTTTGCCCAAGTGATGAGGAACTGAATCTAGTAGCTGCTTTTCCTAGCGCCATGTGAAGTTGAGTTATATCTGTCAGTTGTACACTATTTTGGATTAATTTCTGACAAAGAGTCAAAGAGATTTTTAAAATAAAATCGGTATGGAATTTTTAGCACTGGGCCATAATCAGTTTTGCTTGCATATGCTTTATTGTGTACTTCCGTAGACTTCCATCCCTACAAATAGTGACCTAAGAAAATTTTCGCTTACTCGGGCAGTAAGCCTAAAAAATACTTTGTTGTTGTTGTCGATGCTGGGGGGTAAGAAAGGTCTATGGAAAACCTTCAAAAGGTCTGAAAAAGGTATTTTGCGTTGAGTTAAAGATGCATGAATTTTTGGAGAGGACATTTATGATTAATTTATTAGAATGAAAATGTATAAAATAAATATTGTGCATGTTAAACAGTACAGAGAAATTATTTCTAGTAAAATATGGCATATTTACTTCCATTTTCGTAGGTGAAACAATGCTCTGTTTGACCATAGATTTTAGCACATTCTAATCTAGTATTTGGTATACTATGTAGATTTAGGCTATGTTTGTGTTCGATTATTTTGTGCTTCCTCTTATAACTGAGAATATATGAACGTGTTTAATTTGTGTCCTTTTCATTTGATCTTTGTTGTTAGTATAAGTAGTACTAAGTATGAAAATTATTATGAAAACCACTTCACAGTAAGTTAGGAATATAATGTTTACAACTTGCACATGGCGAGTAAATCTTGCATGCGCCCCGAGTAAGGAGTACATATGGAAAATGAATTGCCATTCTTGATCGACATCAAGGTTAATAGTCATTAATATGAATTTTGATCTTGTTATTTATTGTTAAGGCTACATTTTCAGAGGGGTCTGTATTCATATGAGCATGGAGTTTCTCTAAAAGGTTCATATTTATCATATTGTTTACTGCGTCGGTTATTTTAAGCTACATTATTCCTTTTGGGCCTGGAACTTTGTCAGTTACCTTTCACTCTTAGTTTATCTCGAAACTAACGTAAAGCAAGAGAATTAGGTCTAATCTATCAAAGTCATCATCAGAATGTTTAGTGTACAGGAAAGGACTAACTTTCTGCGCAAAGAAAAATGATCCGGATAGCATAATTAGAATATAAAATATTGCATCAGTTCCCTTAATGTTCCTGACAAAATGCATTTGGCAGTATTCAGCAAGCGATAGCTGGTAACAATAGGCAAAGAGGCGCAGACGCATGATGCGTCATGGTGACGACTTCCCGTTTCTGTCGTTCACTTACGCGTTACCCTTAGGTAATATTCTGTTCCTGCACAAGGCTAACTTGATCGAAAACAAACAAACGAGCCTCCTGCTAATGGATATCATGCGGCAGTCAGTGTCCTGGTGCCGAGCTGAATAATTTCCATTTAAAGGCAATGAAAATTATCGTTGCTCTTTCGTTTCTTATTTCGTTTAAGCAAGTGTGGTTTTAAATTGTTCTTTTGATTCGGCCTAGACTATTTTTGTCAGTCTGAAGAGGATTTAAATTTAGCACTGAATATTTGTTGGGCCTAGATGTTTTACATTTAAAGGAAAACTTTTATTACATTTTGTTTATTCATCATAATCAAAATATAGAAAGATCCTTAATATCAAACTGTAGATGTTTGTGTAGGTCTATTGACCGTTTCCTGATCTGTGAAAAGCGATGTATCATAGGATATACATATGATTTCTGTTAATAAGTATTTGTGTGCTATTAGATTTTCATAATCAATAATGTATTCTTTTACAGTAGTTATGCAAATAAATAATTGCCTATTAGAGTACTGAATGGTATTCTGAGCCCGTATGAGGAGTAAGTTATTCACTATTTGAGATTATGGTGAGGTATCCAGGAAAACAAAAATAATGTATTTCCATATTTAATGAACATTAATAATGATTGGTAGGTAATAGTGTTAGCGAATAAGAATTCGAACTAAAAATTCCCTGCAGTGGAAAAAAGTAATAAAGCTTCTACAAATGATTTCGAGTATATTTAAAGCACACCAAAAGATAAGTCAATAGATCCTTTCGATCGTAATTGAAGAACTACAGTTAATTTTTTTTCTCATATATTCAATGAAAGTGGTTAGTCTAGTCAGTTTTTCAGTTTATGAATTTGACGTTTTTGATGATATCAAAACCAAAAATTGCATATGTAAGATTCAGAAGTTATCGTGCATCCAAACTGGTCTACTAAACATTCGGGTTGCAGGCGTGCCAACCAAACCTCATTTCCATGCATTTCACCTCCCTTCAGTGAAGGGAACTGTATCTCGTTTAAGAAAGTTATAAATTAGAATGCTTTTAATAATTACATCTTATTCTCTAAGTTTAAATAAAATTATCTTTTAACAGAATGATCTCTTAACAGGTGATAATCTTATAACATTAGATATGCCAAACTTACCTACTATGCTTTATTCTCCCTATACAGATGATACCCTGACAACACAGTTGGTAAGACTGTTCGTATCTAAACAAAACGAAATATTTCTTAATGATTCTGGAGAAAATACTTATAAACCTGCATAAGACAAGGAATCTTCTCATTTATACTTAAGTCAATTCCTTGGTTGATTTCATGGGGCCTATAAAGCTACTTTAAAGTGCTGTGCTCTATCGACTATGCTGAGTTACGGTCATTATAATTATTTATGTATCGTCATCATTATCATCATTCCCCTCAATACGAGAGACTAAACGGGTCTCTGTAAAATTGCCTTACTTAAGTCTTTCCTGGGCTTTCACCTTAACAAATCTCTGCTCATCTTCAACCTTCCATCTCTTGGTTCTTTGGGTCCCACATACTCTGTCTGACACTACCACGTACTATCCCCACTGAGTTGGTGATAAAGACATGTTTAAGCCATCTTTAACTACCCTTCATCATTTTTGGAACTTCCGTAATTTCCCTTATGGTGTCATTTTGCCATCCGAATCCTCATATTCTTCTTGCTGCTTATTCTTTTCTCTATTAATCCGACTAAATCTTTTAGAGAAGTTTCACTGATTTACAGTGCCTGCTGTTCGTAACAGGATACAAATTGTACTATAAATAGTCTAAAATATTTGCACTTCTCAACATCTTTTATATTTGAACCATGCAGTACGCTTTATTCACAAAAATGTTGAGAAATACAAAGAAAATGTAAAATTAACTTATGCAAAAATAAAGTATATATGGGTGTCTGTTTATGTATGCATTATTATTCATTATTAGGAATTCTGTTCTTTGGAACCTTAGAAAGTTAGACGTACGATTGGGTTGCTCCCTACGAATATTTTCTTTCGTTGAACAATTTCAATGATTAGATTTTCAGTTACCTTGACAGTTTAACTTTCTTGCTTTTGAGGCCTCCTTTAACGATGCGCTCTATTTCTTTTCATTCATGAAGACGGACTTCTTAGGAAAAAAATCTGAAATAATGTTAGCATTTTGTTACAAGACGCTCTATATCCTTTGGACGAGTAGCATATGGCGAATGTCTCCACCAAGTGTTAGAACGAATGAAAGTCTGCAAGTTTTACCTTTGAGAGAGAGAGAGAGAGAGAGAGAGAGAGAGAGAGAGAGAGAGTATTTCTTCTCTGTTTACCTGTTCTATAGGCGTGTTTTCTTAAACATCGGAACAGCTTAATCAACCATGGGCGGTAGCATCAGAATTCCAGCACGTACTATATGCACGTCGTTGGCCATGCGGTGGGCTTTAAGAATGCGACCGCCTGCTGATGAAGAGGACAGACCGGGAGAGAGAGAGAGAGAGAGAGAGAGAGAGAGAGAGAGAGAGAGAGAGAGAGAGGTCGGGCCAGGGGGAACAGCAGAAAAGGAAGAGGCAATTCAGCAAAGGAAGAGAAATTGAGGAGAATGGAAATAGGGAGTGGGAAGGACAACATAAGACCAGACAGGGAAGGTGGAGTGTAGGAATTTCATTGGGATTTTCATTGGGATTCATTGGGATTCGAATGGAAAATGTAGAATCATTAGGAAATGAAAGTACTTATAGATTCACTAATTTCAAGTCATTAAAAAAAAAGAAAATATAAAAACACTAGGAACAAAAATCAGCAGTCTGGGTATTTTGAGAGAGTAAATAACACTTACGAGAAAGAAAAGGACGCAATTTGAGAACAGAAATCTAGTTTTTGTTGAAGGAATATCAGAAAGATTTATAGATTCCACGTATGCAATTAGATGAAATTCTGAAGTGAGCAAGTAATAGTGGGCTTTAAATGTGACCTATAACTATATTTAAGAAAAATAAATGAATTATATTTTTTTTTGTCAAGAGTCTTTTGTGGAGGCGTACCTTGACGAATGTGGCAGAGATGTGGTCGCAACATGGATCACTGAGGATGAGGAGTGCAGAAGGAAACAGAAGGTTCTGGAACAGCATAAGATGAATCGCATGACTACTACTGGAGCTTGATGAAACGATAATAAGAAAATAAAACACAAAATTCAAAGCAAAGAACAAGCGCTGGGACCTATGCGGTCGTCTAGCACTGAAGCGGAAACTGACAGTAAAAAGGTTTGAAAGGTGTAGCAGGAGGAAACCCTCGCAGTTACACTGTGGACCAGTTTTTAGGACAGGGTGGAAAGTAAGATGGAAGAAAGAGTATATGAAAGGAAGTACAGTAAAAGGACTGAATTTGATTGGTTGCTGCTATGGCAAGAAGGGACGCTGCAATGAACCTTGAGTAATGCCTACGGTGCACCGCATGAGGTGCGCTGACAGCACTACTCTCCAACAGGGGAAACGATAATAAGATTCACATCGAAAAGAAGTGAAGTAAAGATGGATCGAGGTAAGTGCATCAGAGGTGAAGTAAGAAGGCTTCGGAATCGATATCTTCATAAAACGAGAAATTCTCTGACTCCGGAAAAAATTGAGCGACGTAAGAAAAAGGATATTCTTGGGTAAGTCCTTTGAAGTGACGGATTCTGCAGAAGAAAAATTGCCAGAGTTGGTCCAGAGGTAGTGGACTGGATCACATGGGAATATATGAAAGTAAGAAATAAACAGATAAGAATAACCAAAATTTTTGGATGTAGAGCAACAGTTACAATAAGAAAAAGAATTTATGCAAGACTGTAATGAATTGGTACTGCAATTCTATTCTGTGATGCTTCCTAGGATGAGGGGCTTGATTAACAGGGCTTTTAATTCTTAAGTAATGATATATATTGTTCAAGATTTTAAGCCAGAACCAAGAAAAATTAAGATTTCTTATAAAAAGACTCATTCATCCTTGTCTATATGCAAGTTGCCCCTTTGAACTGAAAGCCTCCATTCTCTAGAAAGCTATCTCTGCTCCCATTGGCTGTCCAGAATTTACCCCCCACAGGGCATGGATGGCACTTACCGGGAGAAGTCTTCAAAGGCCAGGGACCCAGCAGTTCGTCCTCAGAAGAACCTTAGACCTAGGAGAGCTCAAAACCTCCCCAGACATTGCCTTGCAGACACCACTTCACCCTTTCTGCTCCCCCTGCCTCCTCTGGGGAAGTCCCGAGTATTTTTATACCTCCATAGTGCACAGAAATATCAGCAGATAAGAAGACTACCAAGCCCAGGATTTCCAGGTACTGTGAGAGTAAATTCCAGTTCAGCCAGGGAATTGTTTTGCCTTATGTCTGTATTTCATTTCCATTCTTCCAAAGCAACTTCCCCCCTCCTTTGTTTAGCTTCTCATTCCCCCAATCTTGGTTAAATGCTGTGGTTACTCCCCTTGTGATACTAGTAAACATCTCCTAGTTAATTCAAGCAATGAAATAGTTCTCTCTGTGTAAATTCCCAGTCATTTTCATCACCCCCTGAGTGGCCTGTAAACTTTTGATTGAAAGAAAGTAGTGTGTATTGCTCACCCACGTGTGCTCCCTCCTTATACTAGGATACCAACAAATAGTTCTCGCTGTGTAAATTCCTAGTCATTTTCATCCCCCCGCTGAGTGGCCTGTAAACTTTTGATTGAAAGAAAGTAGTGTGTAACGCTCACCTACTTGTGCCCCCGCCTTATGCTAGGATAACATCTCTTTGCAGACAAACACCGTGCCTGATTTTGGGAGAACTTGGGAACCCTTGGAATAAGCCTTGGATTTCAATAACTCGTTTGTGCAAAATCCTGAACTCCGTGTCAGGTTACCCCCAGCCATGTGTTCCTGGTGGAATCGACAATCAACCACCTTATTAGTTTTCCTTGGACCTGAGTGGTCAAACACTTAATGTAAATATAGTGCATTTAAAACCAAAGTCCAGCTTTTATGTAAATTCCTCCTTCCTCAGTAATACTGGCCTTCTGCCAGTATTTTCTCTTTTCTTTGTTTTGATCTCTCGTTCCTCCATTCAAGACCAATTTTTTTCAGTGTTAAATTACATTTTTTAGTAGTGAATAAATCTTTAATTTTAGATCTGAGTACTTCTATTTGGTTCCTCAATTTGCCCAAGTGTCTAGTAATTGTCATATATGTATCGTGATGGTAAAAACCAAGGACCTTTTTAGTGTTTATGAAGTGATCATCAGTATTATCAGTTCTGGATGGGTGTGATGAACCTTGGAAGTAAATAGTTTGGTCCTTATTCCCAAAGTAAAAGTTTAGAATGTGTGATGATATATATATATATATATATATATATATATATATGTATATATATATATCTATATATAGTATATATATATATATATATATATATATATATATATACTATATATATATATATATATATATATATATATATATATATAGCAATATTATGCATACAATATAATCATATATACATGCATATATATATAATATATATATGTATATATATAATATATATATATAATATTATTATATATATATATCATATATATATATATCTATATATATATATATATATATATATATATATATCTTTTTACATCGATACATTATATATTAGGAATAATTTGCACAATAAAGATTCGAACCTGCGCCTTTTGGTTATGTTATAGACTTATCCATTCAGTTGTCAAGGGAGAATAAAGTTGATTTCGACTCTGCTATGCACATTTATCTATATTTCAGGTTTTGTACATGGAATCAAAGTTAAAGTACCTCCATGATAACGGGTTGTTAAATTTGCAAAAGTTGAATAATTGCGAGTTTTGTAGCTTATACACTCGTGACTGTTCTTTAATGTTCGCACACATTAAATCATAGATACCTCTTAATTACGAATTTTTTATGATTAATACATAGCATGACTGGTCTGACTGGTAGCTTCTAGAACACGTAAGACGAAATTCTTGCAACAACAGAATGATTTTACCAGAAAGTTTCATCGGAGACCTCTTTACTCGTGGATGACATGCAACATGGTTAGGCTACAACAGCTCCAGGGCAGCACTGGATAGGATGTCCCCACGACTAAAGTTTAGCAAAAGAAATGTTCGTTTCCTTTTGCATTCCTCCTCAGCCGAAACAGCCATTACCCAATTACACTGAGGCAAGTTGTGTTATGGCTTCATGACTGTGTAGCAAAGTCGTGAGTAAGATGCAGTGTCTACAAACTAACTGATTTATTCAAAACAACAAACAGAAGGGTCAAAGGTTCTTGCGAGCAGAAATGTAGTTCCTGAAATGAGGTGAACAAAATTTAGCTCAATATACAGTCAACTGTATTCGTTCAAGAATGGAGAATGGTGCATCATTTTATATATACAAGTTGCAAACAGAGAAATTATACATTTGACGTGACATGATTATGAACGACAATATAAGTAAAAAGGATGTTTGATGTTGACTGTGTTTCTTATAAGCGTGTGCTTGGCAAGTATGTCGCGAGATGCTTGTTGTGAGGAGTGGATACCCATAGGGTATGAATACATATGGCCAGGTAAGATGGATGCTTGTGTACCATCAACTCTCATCCGGTAGGCCTTGTCTCTTCTTTGGATGACCCAGTATGGTCCCTACTAGGCTGGGGAGAGGAGGGCTCTGTATGCATCCACTTGTATGAAGGCCTATTTTCGGTTCTGCAGTTCGTTGGGGATGTACACTTTTCTGGCCATGTTGTAAGTTGTCTTGGTCAGCACTATCCATTCTAATGATTTCCAGGTGTCGGATATTGATGTTGGGCTCATCGGATGTTGATAGTTGTCTGCCAGCAATGTTAATGCTTGTCTATGCAGGGCTTCTGCTGGAGATGTATTAAATGCTAAGTGTTGTGATGTTCTCAGACCCGGTAAGACCTAGGTAACTCCTTTCTCCAATTCACGCTGTGAATGACCTCTGGCCATGAGTGATGCTTTCAATGATCAGTGTAGCCTTTCGATGAGACCATTAGCTTCTTTGTTGTAGGTCGTTGTGTGTACTATCTTTATCCACAAACTGCTTGCAAGGGTGTTCCATAAACTGTGTGAAGTTGGCCCTCCTGTCACTTGTGATGATCTGCAGGACTCCACGTCTGCTGACCCATCCGATGAGAGCTTTCGCACAACTCTACGGCATCTGCTGCTGTATCAGTATTGCTTCTGACCACCTAGTATTTTTGCCAATAATGGTGAACAGGTATCTGCACCCCTTGTCGGGGTGGAGTTAGAGGGCCCATTATGCTCACCTGGATGTGGGTGAGACAGTGTTAAGTTCTGTGGAACTCTCCTATTCTGCTCTCTGTGTACCTCATTATTCTTGACATTTGACATGGAAGGTATTCTCTCGACCACTTTTGATGTTGGTTTTCGTTCCCCACCAGATGTACCATTCCATTACAATTCAGGTAGTTGCACAGCCTGACTGTTGGGACAGGTTGTGTTTAAGGTTGAAAGCCTTCCTTCTGAGACCTACTGACAGGTAGGAGTGAGGACGTCTGGTATTTATTTTGCAGGTGATTGTTGTCTCCATTATTGATAGATAGATCACTCCGCGTGATGGGGGAGTTGTCCTGCCGCAGTTGCTGTATGTCCACATAGTCTGTTTGCGCCTCTGCTATCAGGATAGGCTATCCTGATGTGGAACAGTGTTTGTGCGGTTTCTAGATAGTACGTCAGGCATGGTGTTTAAAGACCCCTTCAGGTACTTGATTGTGTAGGAGTGTATAGCTATTGCAGACAGGCGACGCTGTTGCTGTGTTGACCATGCATCTTTGGTTTTTGTGAAGGTGTGCACCAAAGGTTGGTGGTGTATATATGAAGAACTGCTATCCTTTGAGGATGTGGTGGAAGTGGCAGATAGCTTTGTGGACTACCAGTAACTCTCTATCAAATGTGGAGTACTTTTACTCCACTGTTGTTAACTTTTTGCTGAAGAACGCTAGCAGTCGGCAACCATCATGTTTCCTACTCCAGTATCCGCACCCATCGCCATGTTGCTCGCATCAGTGACCAAAGTGAGGGTCCTACGGGGTAGGGGAAAGATTGATGTGGCTGCAGAGGCTATTCCCTGCATTGCTGATATAAATGAAATATCTTGAATTTTGTACCAACATAATTTTTGGGGTTTTCCTTTCAAATAATTATATATTGGACTTGTCGATTTATGCCGATGATTTTAGTAATATTGGGCATAAATCGACGATAGTAGGTAATTATTCCTGAAAATTCTTTTACTGTTCTAATTGCAAATAAAAAAGAATAAAATTAAATAAAAAAAATAAGATGAAAGCTTTGCCACGTTTCCAGTATATTTCGTTCCTCAGATAAAATAACTACTTCCACCCGCAGGTATAACACTTACGATAATAATAATAATAATAATAATAATAATAATAATAATAATAATAATAATAATAATAATAATAATAATAAATAAAATAATAATTAATAATAATAATAATAATATAATAATAATAATAATAATAATAATAATAATAATAATAATAATAATAATTTGATAGCCGCTGACTTATTACTTTAAGGCTACAATAAAGTAAAGAAGCTGGTGATAAAAACTCAGCGAAAGAATGCGGTGGTGCTCTTCAGGTGTCACTGCTCAATACCCTTCTGTTCTGTGTCATGTACTTCTAGCAGTAATAGGGAGGATTGTGTTGTACTGGTGGGTGATGCATCTTCTGTTGAGAGTGAGCTTCAAGCTTGACCCTAAGACTAGCGAACCATTGGCCTCTGGATAGGAGAGACGACAGTAAGCAAAGATAAATATGATATACTGACGGATGTTTGGAGACTAGGGTGTGACTGTAAGCTACCTTACTCGGTAAGAAGTGAAAAGAAGCGCTATTTAAATCAAAATCATTTTGACTTGTATCCTTGGCTTGCTTACTCACATGTAAGTGGAGGATTGTTTTGTAAGGTATGCACCGTATTTGGTCAAACTGATGGGGGAAAGGGAAAGCAGCCTTTAAACTCTTGTTACAGTCCCATTAAGAAGGTATGAAAGATTAGCTGGCTCTGGATGGTTACCTTTCTATGCATAACGCAATCGACTATCACCAAACAAATATTCAGAAATCAGAAGAGTTTTTGAAAAGAAAGTCCGATTCAGCAACTGATATTCATTCTTCCATTGATGACCATCACAGGAAAGCAGTAATAGCTTATCATCAAGGTTTGGAAAGTACTGTGCATACTATAGTTTTTTTTTCTTTGTTTTTTCTTTTTTTTCAGAAGACTAGGCTTATCTCTAATAGGCCATCAAGATGACGGTCCCCTTCTTAGTGTGTCAGACTATATGACGGTAATTTTAGGCAGCCTCTTCGATTTGCTGTAAAAATAGATATAGGTTTAGGCAACCACCTATAAAATGCTAAAAAGAATGCAACTTACGCGAGTAAATCAACACGGAATGAAATAATCTCCTGCATAAAATAGCAAGTATATTGTTCCAAAGGGTAAGTCAAAACTCTTTTCTGTAATTCCAGACGAAACTACAGATAATCAGAGGACGGGAGAAACAACTGGCAGTGAGTGCTAGTTAGTATGTGGACAATGAAACCATACGAGAGGATTTCCTGGTTTTTACAGAAATAGAAGATTTAACAGGTATGGCGAATTGCATGTGTTATATTGGGAGAAATGCCAAGAAATAATTTAGATTTACCTTACATTGCTAGGTAAAGGTATAATGGTACTAGTGCCATGAATGAACACTGAAGGGCTGCCAAGCAATTGTAAAAGAAAAATAACCTGTAGTGCATATTCATTGTGCCGCTCATGCGCTGAACCTCGTCATTTCTAAATCTAGCGAAGTGTCAGTAACCATAAATTGCTACTCATCGCCACAAAGACTTAAGGCTATGGAAAATATAACTCAGAATGATAAAAGATCATTATGAGTCTCTTAATAGGTTGCGTACTTTTACCTTTAGTGACACAAGATGGGTAGACAGGTATGATGCCTTTATGGTGTTAAAAGTTTACTGCCTTATTTTATTGACTGAAACTAGACCTTTGTCACTCTCATTAGAAGCTATCAACACATATGTACTGGAATGCTCAATGCAAATCAGGTTGGTTAGGGATAGAATTTAGAAAATGTGAAACAAGGATGAGGATTTTATTAGTGTATATAATGTAGCAGTGGAAGAGGATTTGGAAATTAACGTAACTGAATGTGTTCCTAGATTAACTGCAAAGCAAAAGAATAGAGCAAACCTCCTGTATCTAGTTCACGTGATTATTATTACATATCACAAACCAATGTTTTTCTCATTTACTGACTATGTACTAAGTGAGTTTCATTATCGGTTCAAGAACTACCATGATATAGTCATTTCCTTATGTTCTTTAGTTCCAAAACATATTGCCTGTACCTCTTTTGATGATATTACTCCAACATTGAATACATATAGCAGCTTTCTTTGTTGACGGTAAATCGCTAGATCATGTTGAAGATTATAAATCGGAATTCAATTTATGGAGGACTCGCTGGAAATCTGTTCCAATGGATTCACTTCCTAAAACAGAAATGGAAGCATATGTTTGAAGCTCTGAAAACTATTTTGTTACTAAGCTGTTGTTACAAATATATGTTAAATTACCTGTGTCGTCAGCAACAGGAGAACGGACGTTTTCTTTACAAAATTTCATTAAGTCACACAGGAGAGCAACAATGGGCTCTGAAATTTTGAAAACCTTCATATTCACCCAAGTGCTTCAGATGACACCGATAATTTCATTAGATCTGTTATCAACAGCTACAAAAGATCTTCCCAAAGCTATATTTAATTTTTGATAAAGCGTACCCACTGCACACAAGTAAAATATTGATAGAAACACCGAAAATAAAATTATATGATAATTTTTTTCTTGATGTATGTATTTAGAAGTGCTAGTATTTGCCAAAGCAACCTCTCCTGCTACTTCATTGTAATTAACTACAGCTGTTGGAAACAATGAAACAATCTTCATGATTATAATGTCTGTCTGTCTGTCTGTCTGTCTGTCTCAGTACATACAATAACTATATGTGCATATGATGTAGACTATATATATATATATATATATATATATATATATATATATATATATATATATATATATATTTTATATGTTTATATATACATATATATAATATATATATAGATATATATATATATATATATATATATATATATATATGTTAATATATACATATATATATATATATATATATATATATATATATATACGTATATATATAAATATATATATATATATATATATATATACTATATATATATATATATATATATATATATATATATATATATAGTCTACATCATATGCACATATAGTCATTGTATGTACTGCGAGAGAGAGAGGGAGAGAGAGAGAGAGAGAGAGAGAGAGACACACACACACACAGATGTTAATAACAGATTTAATGAAATTATCAGTGTCATCTGAAGCACTTGGGTGAATATGAAGGTTTTCAAAATTTCAGAGCCCATTGTTGCTCTCCTGTGTGGCTTAATGAAATTTTGTAAAGAAAACGTTCGTTTTCCTGTTGCTGACGACACAGGTAATGTAACATATATTTGTAACAACAGCTTAGTAACAGAATAGTTTTCAGAGCCTGGAACATACGCTTCCATTTCTGTTTTAGGAAGTGAATCCATTGGAACAGATTTCCAGCGAGTCCTCCATAAATTGAATTCTGATTTATAATCTTCAACATGATTTAGTGATTTACCGTCAACAATGAAAGCTGTTATATGTATTCAGTGTTGGAGTAATATCATCAAAAGAGGTACAGGCAAATACATCGCAAGGCACCCGCAACACACCGCTACACGGAGTAACAAAGCCGCAAGAGTGCGTGCCCTGGCATAGGAACACGCACCATAAAACCGCACCAACGCCGTAACACTGCGCTAGACACCGCAACGTCACCGCAACAACACGCCGTAACATCTGCCGCTAGACCACCGCAACGTCAACCGCAACAACCACGCCGTAACGTCGTAACATGCCCGTAACACACCGCAAGAGTCCGCACCACGCCGCCCAATAACGGTCATTTTTTTCTCCATACCGCGTCAATTTTCGTACGGTTTCTTGCGGTCCCACGCCGTACCAGCCCGCAACACAAAAGTGCCTAGGTGTAAACCTACCTTTAGACTTTCAGTTTAAAGAAGACGGAAGCAATGGGCTATGCTGTAGAAGAGAACACCTATCAAAGCAGTGGGATTCATGACGAATTCTGTGTAGTTGTTTAAAATACATCGGAACATAATTGAAGCCTTTGAAATGTTCGTAGAATCCAGAGAGTGAAACTGGGCAAATATGACAGAAATGATAGAAGTATGTGATTAAAAATATATCATATGCATAAGGATAGATTATTGTGTGTTTAAGTAGTAAGGTCAGAAAGGAAGACAGACTTATGCTTAAAGGGCGGAGTCATGGCAATGGCGATAGAAATATTTGAGATAAGGACCCTCGATAACGAAATACAGACACAAGAAAAAAAATTATTGCGTCGAATCATCAAGTATCGTTTTAAAAATATTTATGCCGCTTTAAAAAAAAAAGCGAAAGACGTAGCTTATATTATTGAACACCATCTCTCCCTTTCTTGTTATTTATAAGTAAACAAAATCCTGGCTGGAATTTTAGTCCTTGGGAGATATGATTATTTGAAATTAGAATGGCTACAAAGTAGGAATATGAAGTGCAAACTGAAGGTCATCATGGACAGGCATAAGAAAGGCCAAAAGGCAAACCTGAAACGCTGCCTGACATACAGAATACTAGAGGTGACATTTCATAAAGGGCTGACTCACACAGTGTGAAGAGAAAAGGCGGCATTCAAAGAAATCTGTCAATTGGTTATGTGCTTCTAAAGTTACAGGCATAATGATTATTTAGTTATCAGGTTCTGAAGGACACACCCACATACAAAAGACACACAGTCACATGCAAAGCCAGAGCCCGACTGATGGAGTAAAAAAAAAAAAACAGGAAAGGGGAAAAATGCATTATTAAAGAACCCCAGCTGAAATGCCTTGGAACGCCAATCCTGAGTGTATGAATCTGTAAAGGAACTCTACAGAGAAAAAAAAATTCAAGGGACATCCTTCATTAAGCTGATTTTAGATTAGTGACCTAACCGCAAAAAGAATCATTCAATAAATAACAAATGCTTACTGAAATGACTAAACTGGTCATTATGCGAAAATATAGCTGGCATACCATTAACATTCATTATAAATAGTGAAAGGGGTTCTTTTATTTTTCTAAATGCCTATATTCTTTTTATCTTGGTTTTCTGTTTGTGCTGATTTATGATTAATTGAAACGATTTTAATGGATTTTATTTTCAATAAACATTCTGCGAATTGTCGTATTAAATCCTGTGTTCGTCTCAGCTGAGAGAGAGAGAGAGAGAGAGAGAGAGAGAGAGAGAGAGAGAGAGAGAGAGAGAGAGAGTCCTTAAAATAAACTGTATTTCATTATCTTGTATTAAATTCATGAGATCACCGGTAATAACCAGTTAATATCTGGGTCTTCCTCTTGAAATGTAACGCTAGAGCACTTGCTAACTGGCAGCCGTCTCGTCTGATATACTGCAGATAGCTCAGTCATTGGGTTACGGCGCTTGTCCCCTCATCTATTAGCGAACGACGGAATTATGACCTCATCACTTCCGCTATTGAGTTTCCTTCTTGTGGTTTATTCAGACTTTGGCAATGCTTTATCAACAGAAATGAGAAACAGAGGGTCACGCGTTCTCTTTTAGGATATTTTAGTGGGACTTATATTTCAGGCATTTTTTTTTTTTTTTTGCAAGTTCACGTAGATTATGAAATGATTTAGTTTAATGTTCCTACTTTCTTTGACTTTCCTGAGCCATATGCTTACCGCCCATCACGCACATTTTATATATACACGAAGTGTATATATATATATAATATATATATATAATATATATATATATATATATATATATATGTATATATGTATATATATATATATATATATATATATATATATATATAATATATATATATATATATATATATATATATATATATACATGGATGTGTGTGAGTGTTTGTGCGTCTGTCTGTTGTTTGCTTGAATGTAATGAGTATAAACCTCATATTTTCATAATGCTTTCTTGCATTTGTACGCCAGCGAAATGTATATTTAGCATGAAGTGGAGTATATGTGACTGCTTGCTGTTACAAAACAACGGGTGTTGCCTATCTCACTAAGGGCTACAACCCCTACGAGAAAAGCTAAGTGGAAAGCAGATGGGAAGGCGCGGAACGTTCAGCAAAAGGCGTCTTATAAATCATCTGTCTTACTATTTTCGTAAGGGTATCCGTTTTCTCTGGAGAAGTCGGAAGCACTTCAAACTTCAACGGAACCTCTTCGTTTCGTGTGTCTTTATTTATAGCTTCCGTCAAATAAATCTTCGCTTTATGTTTAGGGAATATCAGAATTGTCATTGATATATTAGGACTCCGGGAGGTGGTAGTGAATTAGATTAGATTATCAAGGCAGATCTTTTCATGTATGCATATGCTTTGATGGAGTGAGACCGTGTGTGTTGGAAACTCTGAACGTGTGAGTGCTTTTTTTTTTTTTTTTTTACAAAGCCAGGCTACCTGACAAAATTTTTTCCCCGTTCGAGATCATTTGTAGCCTTTAGGTGTCATTGAAGTATATATTAATTGTAATATGTAAAGGGACTATAGTTAACCTCGCAACTCTCCTGGATAACTATATTCCGACTTAGATCCAGTTTACAGATCTTTTTGTGAAAGATTTCTTTGACTGCAGTAATGTACTATTTTTGTGGATCTTATGACTCATGAATTTGTCTATTGTTCTCGGAGGCAGATGTTCTTCCATATTCAATAAGGTCGAATGTTCAACAAAATTAGAAATGATGGCCTCAGGAATCTGTGAACATTTTTGTTAGTAAATTATACAGTTTGGAAGACTTCGGATTTATGTTGACAGTGACCTCAGAAGCAAATCATGTGGGGCTGAAGAAATCTGCAACACAGGAGGTAAATATTGACCTGTCAATAGTCTTTTAATCTAGAGAAAAGGTCAAGGTAAAGAGTATACGGGGCAAGATGTCTTCGAATTCCAGGGTACGTACCTACCGAGTAAAAAAAAAAAAAAAACTATCAGAGAACTGAAAAAAAAGCCAGTTAAGTTCACCAGTGACCTGGGAAAATAGGTTAAGCTAAATATATTTCGCACAAATGGCCAGTTAACAAAGTACCTGCTTGTCAAGTTTCATCAAAGGCCGACAAATTGAAACTTTTGGCTTTCAAATTGATCTGTCCTTGAAATTACCCTAGGGTAGGAAATATCTGAAAATGTTTGAAATTGATCACTAACTGTCAGTGCACCTACTACTGAGTTTAGTCAAAATTAAAGCAGAAATAAATTCTAACATTTAGAATGACCCTTGAAATAGGCCATGGTTGAAAATAATTTGGAAGAGTGTCGAAATATACATACAAGAGGCTTAGTATGTATCATACTAATATCTGAGGTAAACGAGTAATTTTACTATATTTTGAAATATGGATTTTAGATTTGTCAACTTCATAAATATTTTAAGGTGAAAAACGTATTGAGAAAATAGATAACTGCGCGGTTCTCTGATAGCCAAGAGAAAATAAGAGAAAAGGAGGCTAAGAAGGGTAATACTGATAACACCAAAAACAAAACTTCAAAACATAATAATAATAATAAAGATGAAGTTTCAAACTGATGATAACAATGGCAACATATAATATGATAAAGGCTTTTGCATAGATCAACTTCAAAATGACTGCCAAATCATAATTTGTATATGAATTAATATGGAATTAATAATGGTCTTTGCCATTTTATAGATATACACGCTACACATAAAATATTGAGTAATATCTTTGTCGCGTTCTGTAGATGGCAGTGGCGTTATTCGAGAAATGCTATCATCCTCAAGATATTATTTTAATGCTTTTACCAGTAGACACACGCACACACATATATACAAACGCAAGTAAGCATATATAGTATATATATATATATATATATATATATATATATATATATATATATATATATATATATATATATATATATATATAACATAACATTCAGGAGTCCCAGGACCCAGGAAGACAGCAGTCTAAGAAACATGGTTTATTATGAAACGATTCATCTTGCTTCGACACATCATCAGTCTGCAAAACTTAACAGTTTTTTTTATAATAAATTACAAGATAAAAGCACAAATTATCACAGAAACCAGTTAAAATGAAATAATTTAAAAAATATAAATTAAAACATAAGTAAATGATGAAGGCTACCTATTCAAGGAAGGGAAAAAGCTTAGTGACCACAACAGTTCGTAAATACCCAGACACCACTTAGGCCAGAGAGAGAGGTGACGAAAAAATAGGAGAGTTTAAGCCTGAAGAGAGGTACTTGATAAATAAAGACTCAAAGGTCGTTAAGTAGGCTGTTTGTTTAGTAGTCCCTATTATTGGAAATGTATTTTTTCCCAACTATAATTTTGCATTTGGAGGCACTAGTCTTATTGTTTGAAAATTCCGGATTGGATATTCTTGACCCCGTCCTATAACTAAGACCTAGATGGCTATAATATCGAACTTACAAAAGTCTTCGAGAAGATCCAACGTAATTACCAAGGCATCTTGGGCATTAAAATTTATATATTTTGTTGGATCTCATAAACTCTTGAAGCTTGTCTTTATAACTGAAGAAACCTCGATTTTCTTAGGGTTCATAGGAATGAGGTTTAATTTTAAAAGATCCTGGTTCCTTTTCAATAATTTGTTTAACTTTGGAACGTAAATTGTTGGAATGAATAAAAGGAATTAGGGCATACATAGTTATGGAACGCTATAGTTCAATGTATATTTGGTAAAAAACTTTGTCAACATTTTGTAGATGATATTAAACACTACTTTTCTTGGGAATTTCAATATGAAAAGAGGCCCAATTTGACGTATATCTAAGTGCTCTAAAAACAAGAATAGTGATTGCATTTATTTTAAAAGAATGAAAAATTTTTTTGACTAATAAAGTTGCTACCTAGACCCGTAGAGTATTTTTCCGGAAAACAGACGTGGTTATGTCTAATAACCTTAACATCTAAAAATGCAAGTGTTGTCCCGTTCTTGTTCTAATGTAAATTCCATGATAATATGAATATTATCAACATATTCTAAAAATAATTGACATTGTCAGGATTGTTTGAATGTATCCTCAACGTATCTTTTGTAATATATTGGTTTAAAGTTCTTCGGGCAATTATTTAAAAATTCTTCCTCTAAATGACTCATAAAAAAAGTTTGCAAACAACGGGCCTAATGTAGAGTTGTTTATTAATGATAAAAGTTTTAAAAAGCTTTCTATATAAACCATAAAAAATTTCAGCACCGCTAAAAACATTATTTTTTTTTCTTTTATTTAAAATATCTAATGTACAATACATTTTTTATTACATATGTTAAGGAGCAATATTAATTTTATTTTTCATATACAGCACTTAATAAATTAAATAGCACTTTTTTTGTATACAAAAAAATGTACAAACATTCAGCTCACAATAATTTCCTTACATTTTTAGACAGGAGTCTTCAACCGAGTCACACACAATAATTAATACCCTTCTTGGACAGAATTCGAGCTAACAGACCGTAAATGTTAAGAACAGCATCATACAAAATTGAGGCAGCCTTTTCTAAAAAACATATTCCATATATTTCCTTGAGAAAACCTTACCAAAGTCTTTTTATATGTATTCCGCAAAAACCCATCTATCATAATTAGTTTACCCTTAAGATACATTATTCAAATCAGACAACGACATCTTTTTCACTTTACCCACCCACATTGCATACAAGTAACCTGTCAATAAAAAAACTAACGCACTATTATCATCTTGTTTCAATTGCGCAGTGGAAATTAAACATTAAAATCTTTATAAAGTTATCCGGGCTCATATCACAAATTCTCAACCACACTTTTTGAAAATAAACAAAATTGTGGTCTCTAATTTGGTTTCCAACTAAAAACAAAATAAAAATTATGCAATAATAAATTCTGTTTTCACTGCACGTTATCACATAAACTCTGAGCTTTTAATGGTTTTTTTTTTTTTTTGTTAAAATCTTCAGTCTGTGGTTTGTTGCCAAAATCCCGTGCAATATATTTGTATATAAATTCCCTCTCCAAAGTACCAATAAAAGGAACATTAATACGTTTCCAAATCAACACCCAATCTAGTAGCGGGTAATCACTCTCAATGCTTGGTTTTAAAGACAATTTGAGATAATAATAAGCTGCCTTGCATGTAACATACGGAAAGTTTTTAAGCCTATGCATTTTCCTTATTACCTCAATGGCACTCGAATAGAACGACGGTGTCACATAAGATACGTCAACTATATCTCTTAATGACAACAAATAACTAAATCTAAGTTTTACAAATAATACACACTCAAACCAGTTCCACTTAACACATCCTTTAATACAGTGCAGCTGAAGATAGCTTGAGTTTTATAGTACACATCAAATATTCCCAAACCCCTTCACTTCTACGTAAACATAACGTAGCCCTTTTTATTGGATTGTACATCCCCTTCCAGATGTACCGAAAGATACACGTATTCATCTTGCAAATATTTTCTTTACTGGGGGTAACGTATGGGCCATATACCATACTTTTGATAAATCAAAGAATTTACAATTACACTCTTTTGGAAAATTGACAACTTCCTCATACTCAACATATTTACGGCAGTTTCAACCTTATTCCCGATAACAGACCGTTTTTCCTCGTGCATCAAATCATAGTTATTACAAAAGATAATACCTAAAAATAACCATACTATTAACAACCCGTATCCACTCCAAAGGCCAATCCTGCCTGTTAATCCAGTTGCCCAAACCCATCATTGTAGTTTTTTTCTTTGTTAAGTCTAGCACCTGTCGCGACTTCAAAGTGCTGAATGAGCTTGGAACAAGCTGTTATCGAATTTGTTGTTGACACAATACGTAAGAATCGTCAGCAAACCCTTGTACTTTCACGACTGTCTGGTTTGGAAGACTAATACCAATTATATCGTTACTTTCTTGAATTGCCCTATAGAAAGGTTCCTGAAAAATACAGAAGAGCAACATTGACATAGGGCAGCCTTGCCTCACCGACCTCTTGACAGGAAAGGAACTGCTTAGACAGCCATTAATACTTACAGACTTACACATTGTAAATATAATATTTTTATTAAATCAATAAACTCTTGTCGGAACACCAAATTTTGCTAACACCTCATATACAAAACCAATATGCACTCTATCAAAAGCTTTTGACCAATCGAGACTCAAGATGGCAAGCATCTACTTTTATTTTCATTTGAATAAAACATGATGTCTCGTATGGTACTGTTACACTGAACAATGCGATCTCCCTTTGACTGCACAGTATTGCTCAGGGGAAATTATGTCGTCTCATATAGACTCAAACCAGTTTTTTAAAACCTTGGCAAAAATCTTATAATCAGTATTTAACAACGTTATGGGTCTCCAATTTTCTGTTAGAGCAAGGTCACCTTTTTTCGCATGTAGTTTGATTACACTACATACTGACTCTTGGACATTCGCTTTACATCACATACAATAATTTAATACAGTTATAAAATCCTGTTTTATAATATTTCCAAAATTTCTTGTAAAATTCAATAGGGGAGACCATCGCACCCAAGAGTTTTCCATTACACATTTTTTCCATAGCATTCCACACCTCCTTTGACTGAATCTCAGTAGATAAAGCTTGTAGGCTTTGACCATTCAGCACTGGTCCACACTTATCGAGAAAAAAAGCTCATACACTTTGCGGTCACCTTCAACCAAACGAAACATGTTCTCAAAATATTCCTAATTCGCACAGAAATCGCATTCGTCCCCTCAACAGTCGTGCCATCTTTTATTTTAAGTTTAGTAAAACAATTATTTATTCTTTTAGTTTTCTCTTGCCAAGCAGATAGGAAGAAACTCTTTCACCTTTCAACATCTCATCAGTTTTTATCCTAACCTTCACACCCTCCAAAAACTCATTCTGTAGGTCACAAATTCTCTTTTCAGTGTTTGGATCATGTCGTACTTATCCCCCGTTCTATAAATGAACATCATTTAATTGTTGTAACCTCCAATGTAATATGTTCAACAACATATTTTTCCTGTGAAATCTTCTTGGATAACTTAACCAAAAAATCTTTACATCGTAACTTTGCCCAATCCCACCATTCCAACATATCAGGAAACTTACATTATAAGATTGTACCCGTTTCCACAAGTCTTGAAATTGCTCTTGCTATATTATCAGAATCCAAAATTTTTTACATTTAATTTCCAATAATCTGTTGATGTTTTTAAGTCAATAACCTTTATACTCAAGAGGACCATATTGTGATCTGAAAAACTAATCGGGATTGTTTTGTGCCCTCGTAATGTGACGGAACAAATTAACGGTGTAGATTCTATCTATACGAGACCCATAATTTTCTTTCACATACGTATATTCCGGGATACCTCTAGAAAAATGATATTATCCTTTAAAAGCTAAATTATTGAACCAGAGTACCAAGAGCTTTGGACACCAAATATCTATTATCATTGCTACAGTCCCTGAGACAAGTCACACAATTGAAATCACCACCTAATACCAGGGAATCAAGGTTGTGTCTCAGAAAAAAGGTGAGGTCATTCCCAAAAAACTCCTCTCTCTCGCTAGTCCTCCCTCCCTGAACCTGCATGTAGGGGCATATACATTTACAATAGGGATAATGCAACCATTAAATCTTACCCTAATACCCAGTATCCGCCCGTTACAATCTCTGTCTGTTTGACAAAACCATTATTTCCTTCTTTCTATATACAGACCATAGTCCCTCCTTTTACACAAACCGTCGAGTTCAATATAATATTACAACAATTGCTTAAATAGTTTAAGACTCGTAGGTCTCTCACGTTATGTTCCTGTATCAACAAAATGTCTATCTTATACTGCGCCATGAGTGATCTACCTTCATCTGTTTATTTACATCGTTTAAGCCATTGGACATTTAACGTTGCAATTTAAACCATGGACGAAGAGAAAAATCACAACTTCTTCTTTTTCGGTACGTTGTCGTTGCTTTGTGTGTCTCGTTTCTTTCCTCTTCTCTTGTGATAAGACTTCTCTCGTAAGCTTCATCTTGCCAACCCTTTCCATATTAATATTCCACTGACTTTCAGTTGATGTATCCAAGGTTCGCTCTTCATATCCATCCTCATATTACCTAGTACTATATTCTTGCATAAGTCCATATCAGATCATTTCCAGAGATCATCACATCTGTGGGCTCATCATTCTTATGCCACTGACACCGTAACAGTCATTTCCTTTAATCCTTCATCATCACTGATCTGTTCCTTACGTACATGCATATGATCCACCTCCATCTGCGGAACATCAGGTTGCCCCTGCTCACTATAACCTTCCCAAAATGAATGCTCAAAGGTCCGGAAGTCTAGGGGACCTACTATCATTTTCAGTATTAAAATATCAATATCGATATATCACCTCTTACCTCATCACCAATTTCCTGCACACCAGTATTTAGGCTTGGTTCGACTGTGAATAAGTTCAACTCCAGCTGATTATCTTCAGGTATACTATTTCTCAAGTGTGCCACTCCCTGATCGTTCTTGATTCTTCATCAGCACCACCATTCGATGCTTTCGACATAACACCGGTCTCATTTCCACCTCCATTCAACAATTCTAATGTATCTGGAACCATCATTTATTTTAGGAAGATTCGGGAAATCGGCCATGTTTAAAAAACAATTTAACCTGGATTCGCTTTCCATTGTACAATTAACAGCTAAATGTGTCGTCCTTCCGCATTTTTTTTTTATAGCAAGTTTTTAGTTGGCCTTGATAAATAAAAAGTTACTGAAGGGGGGGTGTGTCCACATATAATTAACCGACCGAAGGAATGTTTTTTCCCTTACCTCCATCCTTGCCGTTCGATACCGTTCAACAGTCCCTTTGCTCTTCCGTGGGAAAATCTGTTGTGTCGTACGAGTGCACCTTCCCGTAACGACTTGGACACCGATAACCAAATCATCATCCATATCAAACGGTGCATATCTTACGGAAACATATGTGTAATCACTACTCAAATTAATAACTCTTACAGTCTTACCTTCACCAATATCAATAGATTTGTCCTCATATTCCTTTACTACCATTTCAAACCGCGTATGGTCAGCGAATTTTATAATCACCCTATTGTTGAGCATTAGCTGAAAGCCGGAGAGGTCTTCTTCTTTCACACCTAGATGCATGAAAATTACTTCACAGGCAAGGTCATACGTCGGGTGCACAGAAAAATGTAATCCAATCGAATCCTTTCTTTTAAGTTTGCCCAAAGGGGTGGTAAAAGCATTTAAGTTGTCCCTTCCATTCATCTTCTAGTAGTCTAGCAAAGGGTCAGGCCAAACACCAGAAAGCGGGAGCAGCTCAAGACACGTCCTCTCTGCTCCGAAGCTCTAGCGCGAGTCCTTAAAAACATTATTAGAATAATCTCAATGGTTTCAGAAGCAGGTAACGTTGGTGAATAAGTACTCAACGTCTAGACTAGCCATGAATAGTCCAACATCTTCTAGCAACAGTTGCTGTTGAAAATAAAAACCATTCTTTAAAGAGAATTGTGATATAGAATGTTCGTTTAAACGTTTAACCAGAAACTTTAGGATATTTACTGTTTCCTTTATTTTGTTAAAATCCTTTAAAAAGGATGACTTAACTTCATCAGGAAAGTTTTGTATCATACTATAAATGATGCTGTTTCTCCTGGGTTAGTTTCTCATGCCATAGATGAAAGAAGTTGTAGCTCCCTCACTGTTAAAGTGGTATGATATCTTCCAAATATTCATCAAGTTACAATTGAATTTGTTGGTCAGAATCTAATGACCTTAAAGTTGGTGGACAGTCCCTTTGTTTTGAGATCTCTAGAGAAATGTTCCTCAAACCTGTTTGCAACGTCAGCTGGGTTCGTGGTTAATTTGTTGTTTATTTTCAGTGATGGTGAAAGGGATGATAAAAATTTGCCACTGAGTTTCCTAATCTTTTTCAATAGAATTTACTCGATTAGTGCAACCGAGAGTCTCTCTTTGTTTGTTTTTTTTTTTTATAGTACCAGCAATGCTTTGACGGGCCAGTTTGTAATGAATTTGCAGGTTATGCAACCACTATGTTCATACCCTTGGTAGTAGTCCCTAGTTTCCTTCCCTAAGGTGGTACATGTTTTATCTCACCAAGGAACAACAGGTCCCTAGGTTTACCGCCTGTTTTAGAGATCAGGTTATATGCACTACTTATGGTAGTTTCACTAGGGTATTTGGATGCCTTAATATGAGAATTATTTACAGATCATATGTAGTTCACATAAATTTCTGAGGAGCAAATACTCAAATCCATTGCAGATGAGTTATTGTTAGCAACATTTTAGAGACAGGTGCCTAGAGTCAACAAGGTTTTCTATAGCCCTACCTTTTCTATCTGTAAAGGTTTTACCCTATAGTGAGTTATGGCCACTGGAATCTCCCAAGAAGAAGGAGAGGGGAGGAAGTTGATCAACTAGGTTTTTTCGTGCCTAATAAGCTGAAGTGATCATCTAGGTCAGTAAATGTTTTCTTATATATTACCTGAATAGCTACAGCTTACAAATCAGCATAAAGTGGGACAGGTTAATATTGCAAAGATTTCTTGATTATAATCCCAGCTCCAATGGATGGCGTACAGTGTAAAATGTAACACTTAATCTTAGATTATATGAATCTGTCCCTAGTTTTTATTCTGAAGTCATATCATGGTAGGATTGCAATCATATATAAGTATCTTTAATTGCTCAACTCGAGATCTGAGACCTCTACAGTTTTAGTGGAGGATGTTTGCTCTTATAGCGAGGAACCTATGCTCTGTTTTTTTCCATCTGTCCATCCACCTGTGGTGTTTGCGCATGGTAACACTGCTTCCTGGGCTTTAAATAATATCCTATTTCGAATATTAACGGTGTAATTTGCATACAGTTAATTATTAAAACACTTTTCAGTTGCAAATGTACACCCAGATATCCTTTTATTTACCTAAAACTTACACATAGTGTAACTATTCAAAGCCCGGGACGCAGTGTTACCATGCGCAAACACCACAGGCGGATGGACAGATGGAAAAAAACAGAGTACCTATAGTCATAACATTTGACTAGGAACTGAACCAGAGGTGTCAGTCCAGAGTAGAAAGATGATGTTTCTCTAGAAGAAATAATATTGGAAACATCTAATTCAATCTACCTGTCTAGGGATATTGAGTCATTCTGTCTGGATTTCCCTTAAAGTTCCTAGATGTTCTAGTCAGTTTATTTAAGCTCGTTTTCTTCTATAGTAAAAGTTCATTAAACACAGCTTTGGGTTTCTGATCTTCAACCCCTTGAATAATCTTCATGGAAAGTTGGGCGCACACTTTATTTCCTTCAGGTATTCAAAAACCATCTTCATTGATTAATGAAAGTGATTTATAAGCCTGTTTTGAAATTGAGATCTATCTTTTTTATCATGGCTTTTGTTTGCGTGAGGAGGCATTCTTTCTTACTTCTTTTCTAGCGCACACATCTCCAGGTTGTTGTGTCTTTACTTCTACCCGACTTCTGGATGCAGCTTCATTTTCCATTACACTTGTTTTGCTTGTTAAGTAGTCTCTGCTTCAGGAAGCAAATATTCAAAGACCTGAAGGATTTTTCCCTCTTCTTTGTTATTACTATTATGATCAAGAGAATTTAACATATTTCTGCACAAAAACAATCTGAGTACTGCATTTCCACCGGCATTTTCTCCAGCCTAGTGTCCAAGTGACGTTAAGTGTTGTTCCTGCAGTCATCAACTATGCCAAGGGGTCATGAGGTCCAGGGTTACAAGTATCTATTTTGTTAGCCCACGAAAAAAATGAAGAATTTTAAACATTTTTTATTTTTCTATTTCATTATTTTTTTTAATAAATGCAAATAAACTGTATGGGAATGTCAGAAAGAAGCCATATACCTTTTTGAAGTCTCCAGAACCAACCAAACCCAGGAAATCAAAATCTAGCCCTAAGAAATAGTCCTACCCTTGAACTACCAATACAATTAGCACAATGATAACTCCAAAGTCCAAACACTATTGAGTGGTTAAGGAGGCCACCATAGTTCCCACCACTGTGCTTTTCAACTGAACTTTATTGTAAATTGCCATTATAATTTATTTCATAGGTATTGCCCCCTGTCAGAGTCCAGCGATGCCAAGGTAAGAGTAACATACCGACCTTTGCTCATATATGTGTATATTATATAGTTTATCTATTATATTATATATATATATATATATATATATATATATATATATATATATAATATATATATATATTGTGTACGTTTTACCCACACACACGCACACACACATACATATGTCTGTGTGTGTATGTGTGTGTGTGTGTGTGTAGAGAGAGAGAGAGAGAGAGAGATTCACTGTAGTATAAATTAAAAGATCCCAACAATACCGACATTCTAGGTTACATGCATTAAAGATTCTTGACGGTAAATTCCGAGCAGGTCTTGCACTTGGATATTGAAATACACACTCACACACACACATATTAATATATATATATATATATATATATATATATATATATATATATATATATATATATATATATATATATATATATATATATATATATATATATATATATATATATATATATATGATATATATATATATATATATATATATATATATATATTATATATGTATATATATTTATATATATATATATATATATATATATATATATATATATATATATATTTATATAGTATATATCAAATATATTTCATTCATCATTTATGCTCTATTGTCGTTTCTTGCTGTCGCAAGATAGATGAGCAGCCATATAACTAGCAACACAGTACCTGCTGATTATAGTATTTAGAACGTCTTTGAGTGGGGAGAAATAAATGAGAAAAAAAATTACCAACAAGCAAACATTACCTGTCACGAATATCGAATTCACACGAAAACAATTATGGATCTACTGATTAATTTCTTCCTATAACATCGTCGAGAAAATGGTCTTCAAGACCTGTATAGAGGTAACCTTGGAAGCAAAGCAGAATAGAAAAATAACAGAGATCTGAGTTCGCACATCAGGGCTGCGCCTTTCTTCTGTGTTGACCGTGCTGGTTGTGGGAGCCGAGTACCAAGAGCTGTCTCCGTCCTCCTTCTGTGCTGTCATCACTGGTGTCTCATTGCGGCATTTTACTGAGACTCATTGGCATCTTTGGTGCCATAATTCATTTGAATGGCACCTACGAAACCCAGAGAAACTCGTAAGAAATTCTCTGTTGGATTCAGCGGTGACAGATCTAGATGCAAGAAACAAATTTATTGATAAATGAAGACTGTTTTTGCCTGGCAGTTTAAAACTGTGGGCATATTTCTCAGCAGCTTCTGGTCGATAAATAAGTTAATACCCAGTGTCTTTCCCCAAGTGTCAAGGTTTCGCGACTTCTGTGTCGTTGTTAAGGGGTTTTACACTCTTGTACCATTTATACGTAACATCGTAGATATCAAGATTTTTGGTTGTCCTTTCAGCATGCCATTGTCTAATTCTTTGAAGCAGATTGATTGTCCACTTTATCAGAAAGGGTTCTTCTGACCATTCATGCGAAGCTAACTGGGCTTGATATTCCCTCTACATTAATTTGGCTTACGATTTATATACATTTTGTTAACCATTTCTTCAAAGTAGAGGGATTAGGAGTGAAATTTACATTTATGAGATTTTGGTTTATATTCTGACTCGAGACATGATTAAAATGGTTGATATAAGATTGTTCAAGATTTCCGATGTTATGGAAGAAAACACAATTTCAAAGCTGTATCATTACATGGCGTAACGGATTGGTTTTTCACATACACACAGATGTAAGTACTTGATTTTCACTTTTAATCTGTTCTTATTGATGTCAACTAGTGAAAACAGCATTCTCACCATTTGTCCATCATAACCTGTGCGGGCTGCATATGCTTTTTCATAGTGAAAAGGCTTCATTTCCTCATTTACCTTTCATAACTCCTTCTCCTCTCTTGGTGGCCCCACACCCTCCGTGCTTAAGGTGACACTTACATTTCATTCGATACCGTTGCTCTTATCGCCTGAACTACGTATACTTTTTTTTCTCTCTCTCTTTGCTAATCTGGGGGGAATTTCGCCAAGACGTCTTCGTTAACTTGGCGATGATTGGTTAACTGTAACATGCCTGAACAGCAACATTATATTTCATATAATTAATAGGCAATCCGAATGAAAACTTATGAATAACCCAAATTTCTACTTCAAACGTATTGTTTCAGTTGATAGCGCTACCGAGTTGAGAGAGTACAGATTAAATTGTTTCTAAATAAAAAAATTTATAGCTGGTTTGGTAAAGCCAACATCTTGAAATGGGACTTGGGTGGGCGATATTTCATGCAGAACGTTTTTATGTATTTTCCATATATTCTAACGCACGTTGGAAAAAAAATCAAACTATATATTTACAGAAACGTAAACATCAACATTTTCTAGAGGCTTGATTGCACTCAAAATTTGGCATCGATGAAAATTATTGTATATGAAACCTTGTGGGAAGTAAAAGAAAAAAAAAGCCCCAGCACTTACATTGACAGACAAAATTTCATAAATCAATCTATTACTATTCTAAAGCGCAAAAATTTTCCCTGTTGAGTTGCCGGGCAAGAGTTGCTTAGTAATGGGACTTTTCAAACAACAGTCATTGAAGGCATTCATTTGCACTGAATGACGTTTATGATATTTGACATCTATGTTGATATCTTAAGAAATTCACTACTGTTGCCAACAATTTTGGATAAACAATTGTCAAGACTATTACGATTGCATTTACTTAGACCTATAATTTTCTAAGTCTTATACTACCTTTTTATTCTTTTGTGTGGTAGTATATTCCACGGTCAGCTGAATACTATGTTAATTCAAGACATTATCGGCAGATTTGATCCCTGAAGTACAAGCAACAACATGGCAGCAACTACTGTCCCTGGTCGAAGAATAGAATCATCCTATGCTTGGGAAGAATAGACAAACAATGTATTCCAATACCTTCCTGTAATTGAAAGAAATGCAAATTAGATAAGAGCTAAATTATATGATTAGAATTACGTGATAACATACAGTTATGCAACGTACTTCAAAAATAGTGACATCTGGCGCTATTTGGCAACTCCGTTGTAAGAGCTTGGAACAACCCGAGACACTACTTGTGCGTCAAAGAAATTAGTTACTATAATGCTTCAAATGTCATCGCTGTTCTTGTTTTGATATTTTCATCTCCAAAGGCCATCACTATCTCTATGTTTTATCTCATTCACATGTTTTAACTTTGTAGACATTGGCCTATGACTATTATAAGTTGACCTATTAGTATCGACAATTAACACTTTCGTCAATACTTGTTGGCATATCACTATAAATAAAACTTTCCAATAATGGTATCTGAATGACCAATCCTCTGTATATTGTAAACTAGTGAAACTATATATATATATATATATATATATATATATATATATATATATATCTTACGTAAAATTTTGTAGTCTGCTTCGGTAAATTTTATATAAGGAGGTTAGCCCAATTTTCGGCCTAAGTGTCATTAAATGCAGTCAGAGTACATGAGAGGGCCAGATATATATATATATATATATATATATATATATATATATATATATATATATATATATATGTGTATATATATATATATACATATTTGTATATATATGTATATATATATATAATATATATATATATATATATATATATATATATATATATATATATATATGTGTGTGTGTGTGTGTGTGTGTGCGTGTGTGTGTGTGTGTGTGTGTGTGTGCTACAGGGAATATGTGATATTCAAGGATTTAACGAAATCCCTAGGCATATTTGAAATAACCAATTCGCTTAGTAACAGTTCATCCCAGAGGGCAGATACATACGTATGTACATATGTAATTGTAATAGCCACAATGCCCTCTTAACTTCTCGAATTCTTTGCAAATTTTTTTTTTCTTTTTTTTAATACGCGTGTCACTACAAAGCCTGAAGATCCATGATTAAACAAATTGGAAGAAACTGCGATGTCCGGTACCGGAAAACGAAGCTAGGTCCCATAATCACAAATAGGTCACGTTGCCGACCTGACCACGAACGTGACCACGAGTATCCCCCCCCCCCCCACCCCTTCCCAAAAGGAGAAGTTAAGAGGGCATTGTGGCTATTACAATTGCACATATATGTACATAATATATAAATATATATATATATATATATATATATATATATATATATATATATATATATATATATATATATATATATATATATATATATATATATATATATATATATATATAGATATATATATATATATATATGAATCTTTGTCACATCACCGTGATTCATATACATACATACATTAAGCTACAAATGTCCTTTAATATCCAGTTTGTCCTACCTCGAAATTAATATATTTCTGGATATGTTAAACGAAAGGGAATTTTTTAGTTGATAGTAACTGATTTCTCCTCTGTGCGATGATTCGAATTCACAAGAGGACGAAATTATTATTAACAAAAAAATCCCCTTCGGTTAATATATACAAAAATATATTAGTTCCGATGTAGAGCGAATTAGATATGAAAGTACATTTGTAACTTAATGCATGTATATTACATATATGTATATAAACATACATATATATTATATATATAAATATGTATGTGTGTGGATATATTAATTCATGATTACATAATTATAAATACGAGTAAATACACTCTGCATTATGTTTTTGATCAATAACCATTCTTATTCTCTGTAAAGTAAATCGTCAAATTACTATGTTATGGCCATTCGGAAACAAATGAAAAACATGGACTCATATTCCTCTGTTTTGGACAAAGTCTTTTGAACATATCGTGTGTATGTTATTTCATCCACTTCGTTGATCGTTCGGGTAACCGCCATAATGTGTACGGACACCACTTTTTGCATCCGCGCGGATTCCGCCGCGGTTTCCGCCTAGTGTCAACGGGGCCTTAGAGAGAGATATCGTATCAAGATAATGGGAAAAGAGATAGATATTAGATGAGGTGTGGAAATATATGTAAAAAGAAAAGGGAAACTTTCACAGTGACCTGAGAAGGTAGAACATCAACTGATAGTGACAGGGTGACGTATATAGTAAACTGCAAAGGTTCCCAAACCAACGTGGTTGTACCTTTTAAACTAACTTAACGTGTGGTTTCGCTTGCAGTCATTCTCTGTAGTTTCCCGTTTTAGATAGAAATGAATCTCTTGAAAGTCTTGAAATTACATGTCCCTTTAATGTTTAGTATGATCTGTGAGAATTTGCGTTGAAATGCATGGGAAATGCACAAAAATGTTCTTCATGAAATAGTGTGTATCAGAAACGCATTTCAAGATGGAATTAACTTCTGGACTGACGAGCACATTTTCCTTATATTAGTCCATCGTCCCGTTAGGATTAGATATAACAACATTGGTCATGGAGATTTACGTCATTAAATAAACTTTCGATTGGATCACTAAATAACTAATATGAAACATAATGAGGTTATTCGGACAAGTAACACTCAACCAATCTTCAGCAAGCTGCCGATTACTTAGCACAGTGCATTTCCGCCACTTTAAAGACTTTGATAATGGTAGTGTGACATATGTGTGTGTATAACCGGTTTAGGGGACGAATCCAATCCCGTGCGCTCTATTGGACAGCAACCCAGCATTTTCCCCAATGTGTTTTTTTCTGGTAGATTTTATGCTGATTTCAGAGTTGTTCAGCTTACTGTTCATGACAGGGTATCTCTCGTGAATGCGCTCAACGACTGATAATGATCTAATGTGTATTTGATGGTCATAATTAAGGAGAAAATTCGTCGTGGTCGTGTTGCCATTTGCCGTTCTTTCAAAAGGCTTCGTGAGCGATTCCCCTCTCACTGCGGGTTTCCACTTCCGTAGGACTTCTCGTCGTCCTTCTGTTCATTCTTCTTGGGTATCATTAGCGTGCTGTGCCTTCCCTCCCTCCCGCCTTTCTCCCACAGAATTCCAAACGGAGAGAGAAGAAGAGTCCAACGCTGACTGATGTGGGATTCGTAGACGTCACCCGAGGGACACTAAACACCATTCATGCTTAGCAAGTCATTAGTGCCACTTAGTGGAGCCGTTCATCATCGCATTCATTACTAGTATTGTCTCGAATGCTGATGTTTACAAACGACATTTGAACGCCTTCAAATCCTCTCTTGTGGATGTATTGTCAATGAAAAGCGCTTTATCGCCTGCACATTTCATTCTTTTTAATATAACATAGATTTCATTCATTTGATGAAGATGCCATGTGAAGTTCACGTCATCGTCCTCCACTTTTCAATTAGAAGTTCAGCGGTTAATGAAGTGATGAGGAGTCGCGCCTTTCTTCCACTGAAAACGCGGGCATCCATAGTGGTACCTTATAACCTGTAATCGTGTATTCAGTCAACATCAATGAAATTGCTCTCTCTCTCTTTCTCTCTCTCTCTCTCTCTCTCTCTCTCTCTCTGCCGCGCTGGATGGAAGCCTCCTGAATCCGCAAATTTTAATTGTTAGAAAATCATTTTATCAAAATGCTTCACAGAACTTTGAAAAGAGTAAAATAAATAAGATAGCGCGCTAATGCAAATGTGCGCCCTCGTCAGTGTTCGTAAATTCTGACTAAAGGTTTTTCCCTGTGATTAATCTATCGGTTCCCGTTTGTCTCAGTCGTCGTTTGTTACATATGGCCTCTACGAGGCATTTATGTGTTGGATGGTTAGGCCGTTGGCTCAGCGTTAATTGATAATGAACGAGGAAGGTGACAGAAATCAGAGAGAGAGAGAGAGAGAGAGAGAGAGAGGTTTGGGGGCAAGAAAATGATGAAATCAGTGTTTATATGCACATGTTCTTCTCTGAATTTCTTCCTCCCTCTTCTAGATGCTAAACTGCTTAACCCATTATGCTAATTAAGTCTGGACAAACAAATGGTCGTGTGAAACGCCACGGTGGAAAAGACCTCGTTAGCTAAGGCGCTGACAGCACCGAGGGTCGCTTGGCACTGACAGGTGCTGCTTGATGAATATATATATGTTCGGGACCAAAGTGTCTCCTATACAGTGCCACATAGAAGATGCCGAGGTTGGAAATGAAAAAAGGTAAGATATGTATGTGTCTTGATTCAGCGTTCAAATGGGGATGCTTTTTCCCCACATTTTATTTTCGATGTTGTTTCTTACCAAGTTTTTTTTTTTCTTTCTAAGGTTTTTTCTTGATGGTCGCCAAGTTTTGTAGGTTGAAGAGCCTGTCGACTGCCAAAGCTTCAGTATGAATTATATATACAATTGTAAATCTGACCATTTTTATGTGTATGCTGGATATGTATATACGTGTGTTTTTTTTCTCATGTAGGATGTGGATATCTTATCACTCATTTCCAGAGAGAGATTTTCTCCCTTATTTTTGTTCATCATCAATAACCAAACACTCATACATGTGCTCCCGCTCACATACATATATATATATATATATATATATATATATATATATATAATATATATTATATACATATACATACATACATACATATATATATATATATATAATATATATATATATATATATATATATCTTTATATATATATATATATATAGACACATTGCTCATCTACACACCTTTTCTCTTGGAACTATTAACTCCACTGAGTGCTATTAATTCACAGTTTCAAAAATATGATTGAGCCATGTTAATGAGTTTTCACTAGGCTTCACAGCGCGCTTCATACGTTACCTCTGCCAGCACATGCCCGCACACTTGGGTAACATAACGTGCTTGCACAGCGCGTATTGCCTCCACACTACATGAATGCTGTGACCGGTAGGCTAGCATTGTTTTTCTGACAGCCACGATGAGCAGTGACGAGGAAGAATGTGCCTGTGCTGCCGTTGTTGTAGCACAAATGTGTGATCAAATGCACAATTGTGATAAGAAAAGGAGGAAATTGACAAATGATTGGCTTCTACAGCGAAGGAACAAAAGAAGTTCTGGAAGTGTCTTCAAAGCGCTTTCTGGAAAACAGGCTGTTTTCGAAAAAATACTTCAATAATGAAGGGGAAATATCAGGGCGACGACAAGTTGTATGACTGCAAAATTAAGTGATAACTTTCCATTAAATGGAAATAAAGATCATATAGCTGAAAAAAATGATTAATTTATGACATCGAAATATTTCTTATAAAGGAATTTTTATCTCAACATATCATTATCTCATTAAAATGTTAGATAAATAATGAAAAATTCCCAAATTAGCAATACTCCATATTTCATTGCACTAAACGACATCTTCTAAAATATGTTTACTTCTATCATTTCCAATGATGAAGTTGACTCTCGAATATTGTCGTCTAGCAAGAAACGTAGCAAATCATAGCACCATTAGTTTACAAACATATAAATCATCTGTTCCATATCCTATTCTTTTTTTAGTACAGTTCTTTTTTCTATTCTCGCTTGTACTGGCCACATAGCGTGTGGATTTTTTTTTTATCTTCTGTAATTTTGTCGTTGATCAAAACCATCTTCTCCCCTTAGCTTCTTCATTACGGCGTCACGTTTTCTCAATTTTAATATGATCTGAATTTTACATTCCGTAAACATGGATAATTCTGATATTACTCTTTCAAAAATCGGATCTCTTCTCCTTTCCATTTTATGGCAATACAGTAAAATAGTGCACTGAATGACAGCTGAGTCGTCGGCAGAGTGGTCAGGCTTCAGCCATCAATCTTTGCTTGATGATATGGTGGTACGGCGTGAGTCTTGATGAGCAGTCCAGTAGGCGGGCCTAACAAGGATTTGGGAGGAGTTGGTGATGAGTCTTACCTATGCAGCATGCGGTGAAGCCTAGTGTAAACTCACCCTCAGCGATTAATTTGACAATGCTTGGCAAGGTTACTGTCCTCCTGTTTTTATACTTTTGAGTGACATGAGGCAGCCTTATCACATTTCTGATTACTACATTAAAGTGTTGTTCTTTTTTTTTTTTATCTCCAAGTCGCTCAGAATCACCACTGATTCACCCACTAAGGCACTAGAGAGGAGGCTATTCCTTCACAGTGAATCCTGAACTTGTGGCCAGCCAGTCATTTCTAGGTGCAAGTTTTTCACCTAAAGGTCGTAACATGTATGCAAGTCTCATTCAATTATATATATATATATATATATATATATATATATATATATATATATATATATATATATATATATATATATATATATATATATATATATATATATATATATATATATTATATATTTATATATATATATATGTGTATGTATGTATGTATGTATGCATGTGTGTGTTTGTATGTGTACAACGCCTTATTATATACGGCTACGTTGCCCATAGTTTGTATGACGCCTTTTTCCATAAATCAGACGAAAGAAACTCTGCTTATGAACATCTGCTTCTGCTTTGGATTAGTCTTATAATATAAATGTCAAACTATAATTGTATTATTATAGAAATTTCAAGAAAAAACGAAAGGCATATCGACATAGGTGAATGGAGTGAACGCCAGTAATTTGCAGCCAATTATATTTTAACCAGAAAATAGGAATGAAACAATCGATAACACCCGAGTTCATAGTATTTTGTCAAATTGGAAGAACATTGCAATCTGCTTTGAAAGGAGGATGAATGGTAGACGTCTCTGACCAGTATCCTTGCTCAGAAGCCCTAACAAATGTAGTCTGTGAATTTCCCTTCCTCTGGCAAGTCATAATGATAAAGCAGTGAAACATTTTTTAAATAAAAACTTTGTGTTTATGCAGATATACTATGCACGTTGAATTGAACATTCTGTTCTCTGCTATATTAGTTGCTCAAGGGAGTACCCAGTAGCAGTACAGGCCCCCAAACCAATCTGAGAAAGAAGGTGGATGTTTTAATTCAAGAGTACACACACACACACACACACACCCACAAAAACAAAAATACACACACAAAACTATTTTTACTACGCTGCAGTAAAATGTCACAACTCCTTGAGTGAACTTCAGGAACTTGAACTGTAGGGAAAACTTTCTATGATTAAAATGGTGACGGACAAGATGTCTTGGCACGTGGAGAAAGCTCAATTCTCAATATCTGTAGAAGTGTGCCCTATGAGTGCCAAGGGGCTTAGATATGGTGTAAGCTGTTGGCCAAATCAGATAAAATGGTAAGGGAACATTGTTTCAATAAAAATAAAATCACAACATTAGATAGCTTAAAATTTAGAAGATCATAATTGTCAAAATATGTGTATATGTGTGTATGTGTGCGCGCGTATTATGTGAGAAAGTGAGAGAAAGAGAAAGAGAGAATTAGGACTGCTATTTGACGTCACCTCTAGACACATTCCCCCAGACATATTACATTCATTAGTATACCTGTGTAGGGTCGGCCCACAAACTGTCCCCACAACCAAGTTGCTATTTCCTTTACGAATAGGGGAATGGAAGTTTGGGTTAAAGAGAGACCTCCCATTTATCATTCCGAGAGGGGGAAAGAAGGAGGGTCTTACAGTTTCAAAGATGTTACAGGAAGAGAGAGAGAGAGAGAGAGAGAGAGAGAGAGAGAGAGAGAGAGAGAGAGACTGGTATACATTTCATCGAAGTATCGACCTCTGCAACTAAAGAGAAAGGGATTAAACAGATAACACGCTGTTGAATAAAATGTTCACAAGACGTCCTTCAAGAATGGGTAAGCGAACTGGGATATGGAGTGGGTAAAATCTTTTAATCACACGCATGGTCAAGTTATATCCGTTCTATTCAATTCCATTCTTCCTCAAAGGGTTACATTATCTAGTCACAGTTTACTCGAAGAGAGGATTGTTTTCAATGTAATGCTGTACTGAAATGGATAAATTTACCTAGCCATTACTTATTTTATACCGACAAACTGGTGAAGACCAATGATTGAGTTGTAAGCAAATATAGTGATTGCTTTCGTGTGACTGAAAGATGAAGAGAAAAGGTGAGTAAATCTTTTTGAGCATTGAGGATTGTTAGAATATACGAAAGTCCGATATATGTATGTATATATATATATATATATATATATATTATATATATATAGTATTTATATGTTTATATATATATATATATATATATATATATATATATATATATATATATATATATATATATATATATATTTCTGACTCACGTGGGATCGATCATAGGCCTTTCAACTGAGAGGCAAGGGCTGTATAAATTGGCCCATACAGATTATGACAGAAGTTGGAAACCAAGTACTATTTCTGTATCAAAGGTGCTTATCTTGACAGGATTACTACCTAACATACCAGCGAATTTCACCCAACTTCCTAACCCATGTGAGTCACAAATTTATTTGAGTTACAGACGTTACTGTGTACCATATTCATTCAGAAGGATAATTCAAATGAAATGCTAGCTCTTGGGTCACTGCTGGGTCGGGAAGTTGGTTAGAACTCGCAGGTATGAATCACTGACCAAGCCAGTGAACCTAACCTGGAGAACTGTTTCTGTTGGAGTTCCTCAATATAACAAGAATACCAGCACTAAACAGTCAATCATTGGCTGTTCCTTTGTTCACAGTTTAACATGACTGCTTGTTGGTATCTTCTGTGTTCTTGTCCTGGTTTTGTGTCTTTTAGTTTTAGTTTTTTTTCTTCTCTTACCCAGAGAAGAGCATTTTGTTTTTCTTTTTAATTCATGATAGATTTTTGAAGTATAATCTAATTTCCAAGTAATATTTTTATCCTTTGTATATCGATTTACTTTCATTTAAACACAATAAACTATTGTTTTGAATAATTTAAGATGTCCTAAACTTGTGACAGTAGAATAAGAAATGTTGACTCTGAAATTGAATGCATATATGGGATTTGTGCTCCTATGCCCATCCTTTGCATATATATATATACTGGCTAGTCAATCTGGCGCTGCCCGGGAAATCTCTAAATGACAACTGGGAAACTCTCTCTATATATATATATCTCTCTCGCTCTCCCCATTCCTGTTAGGATAGTTGCTTCATTTACATTTGCCAACATTTTTGACATTTTATATTTCACCACTTTTCAGCCCCCATTCCTATCGGGCTGAACTTGGACTAGAGGGGCATCGGGAGTGTCTATATTTCTCTCCGCAGCCTCAAAAACCAAGGATTAGAGACTAATATCTATATTTTTAGGTTTTTATTTACATGCCACCACCTTCCCAGCTCTTCTCAAATCCAATTACGCCCCCTGCCCCCCACTTCCTACTAGGTCGAACATGGACTTGAAAGGAATCGAGAGTGTTGCTATTCATCTCAGCAACCTTGAAAACTATGGATCAGATGCTGATGTCTGTGGTTTTGGCTATTCATCTCAGCAACCTTGAAAACTATGGATCAGATGCTGATATCTGTGGTTTTTGGCTATTCTTACATGGCAACCCTTTAACACCCCTCACCCCTATCCTATTGGGACTGAACTTGGACTTAATGGACCTAGGGAGTGTCGCTACTCATCTCAGCGACCTCTGAAAGTATCGATTAGACACTAATATCTGTAATTTTCGATTATTTTTATGTCAACCCGTTCCCACTCCCATCTCACCTCCTCCGTATTGGGACTGAATTTGGACTTAAACGTATATGGTATATATATATATAAAAAATAATATATATATATATATATATATATATATATATATATATATATATATATATGTGTGTGTGTGTGTGTGTGTGTGTGTGTGTGTGTATGCGTGTGTGTTTGTGTGTGTGTATATATATATATATATATATATATATATATATATATATATATATATATATATATATATATATATATATATATATATATATTATCAATTCCTGTCTGTCTGTTCGTTATGCACGCCCAGGCTATAAGAGCTTGGGCTACCGAATTTTTACCATAGACCCCTCCCGCCCAGGAACGTTTTAGTCAAAATCCGAAATTCAAGGGCCGTTCCTAAGGGGGGCTAAACCCCTCTTTTTCTTATCCCCTCATTTTTTTACAACATTCGGAGTTGACAGCAAACTCTTCTTTGACTCGACAAATACTGTGATAACTCTATGGATTTTTTTAACCTCCTTGGTTCGACAGTGATTACTTATTCTAAAAGTGATTGCATAATCTGCCCTGTAGGCTAGGTTTTGTCATCAGGGACGGCATGTTACTGGTATATATATATATATATATAAATATATATATATATATATATATATATATCTATATATATATATGTATATGCAATTCAAGCTACAAATGTCCTTTAATACCCAATTCCCTCTACCTCGGAATTAATATATTTTCATATATGTTAACCGAAGAGGAATATTTTAGATGATAATAATTTCGTCCTCTCGTGGATTCTACATTGACTCCACAAGAAATAGAAATCCTCGGGTTTCTCTCCTTGATGATTATTTCTTTCCCTCTTACATATGAGACTTTCCAATAGTTTTGCTTCCTTTAAAAGGAGAGTCAGTTCCTGCCTACATTCGTGAGCTTCACAGCCTCACCCTTCTTCCTTGTTGCCGGAGGACATTAAATTACTCTTTCCATGTAGATCGACACCTCTTTAGGTAAGGCTAGATCCACAATTGAAAATTGTTGCCTTGCCCCAGGAATAGCACCAGGAATCATTGTTATTAAGTGCTATGTCCTCATCTTCAACTTTGTACACCTGATGGATAGCCTCTGTTGTAAACCAATAGGTAATGGCAGGTCTTAGTCTGCAAGGAACTCAACACTACATAGACATGGTTATTTTTTGGTGCATCAAACCAATGAATACCTCATGGATAGGCACAGTTTAGAAAAGGCCCTTATTTCTGGGTATATGAAGGTGCTAAAATCTCCTGGTTATGGAATACAAAGAAAAAATAGGATTTAGAAAGTAATAAGACAGAGCAGGTAGAAATTGAATTCAAGATTTATGGAGTAGACATCTTGGTTGTTTTAAAATCATGGTTCAAAGGGATGAGAAAGTGAGATTTGAGGGGGTTAATGTGCATACCTATTCATGATGAGCAGATGCAAAAGGTAAAGGAGGAACAGTCTATTTCTAATAAAACTCCTTGAAGATGAACATCGAGAGGGTTTTACCATAAAATGTCGAGACAGATTTGCCGTCATGTAAAATGTTTCTCAGGGGAAGAAATCAATGAAACCTGGTTTAACATCAGGAATGTTTATGAATCTGCTTAAAAATGAGCATTGGAATTTAGGGTGATAAGACAGAAGAAACCTAGGATATCGGATGAGACGTGCGATGCAATAAAGAACAGACAAAAGTAGAAGGTGCCTGCAGACCCATGTCAGGGAGGAAATGAAGAACGGAAAGTAGAAGGTATTAAGTGAAGTTCAACAAAGATCAAGAAGACAAAAGAAAACTTCCATCAGAGCAAACGAGATGATGATGTAAACAAAGTCTTGCATTCAGGGAGTCGATGGTTTATTAATGGAATATCGAGGGTGAAAAGAAAATATGGAAAATAGCTGTCAAAAGATCATCAATTATAACATAAGAAGAAGAAAGCCTGTATCGAGCAAAACATTTTTGTGAGGTCAAGAATAGCAGATTCTTGAAGGAGTTAATTTTATTATATACTAAAATTGTAAAAACCTGCATGAACCTATGTATTCATTCACAGTTTTTGAAATAAATTCGGTAATAGATACATTTACGAGACGGCAAACACTAGCTATGTTAATTATTGCTGAGATGATTTGTACCAGAAACTGAAATGACACCTCACGCAATAACTCTATTGTTTTACAAAGTTTGAAATGAGGAAACAAAGCTGGCGATTGGGAATTGCAAGTCACGGCAAAGATACAAAACAAATGTGACCGGCTGAATTTGGTAACTCTGAAGGAGTTGCATTTATGTTGGTTGTAATGAAAATGCTCAGTGTGCCTATTCTTGACAGAGTAGTGCAAGAAATTAAAGCCGAACTTAGAGAAGAACAATACAGTTTTAGAAAATGCACGAGTTGTGAAAATCAAATATTTGTGTTAAGATATCGTGCACAATATATTGATTTACCAATCCTACTTTACAGAATGCATCATAAATCAGGGAGATGGGACTATAAGAAAGAAAGTAAATTAAACGACTATTCACAAATCTGTGAAAGAACTCTAGGTTGAAAAAGGATAGATGACAGTGTGCCTTTCAAATATGTAAGAACCGTGATATCAAGTACAGATTCCCTTGAGGTGAAATTTAGTGAAAGGGTGAATAAAGCATTTTAATGGGTAAGTTGAATGAGATTTAAAATGCAAAAAAGCTGACATAACACATACAATTGAATGATACGTAAGCCTAGCGCAATCTGTTTTGATATATTAACATTATATAACATGACACGATATCTAAACGATTTTGACGATCTGAGAAAGAAAGCCTCATGTGATATGACAGAGAGAGTTATTAATGACACCAATAAAGGGAGTTACAGAAGTTTCGTACGAAGGAGAAAAAAGGATGAAATGATGGACATGCGTGGAGATTTGTGGAAGATAAAGAACAAGAAAGGAATGGGTGGGTAATTTCATAGCGGTTCCTTGCGTCACGAGGCGTTCGAGGAAATTATTATGAGATACACGCATACTACACAGGCACGTACTCATATATATGTGTATGATATTATATTATATATATATATATATATATATATATATATATATATAGTATAATATATATATATATATATATATATATATATATATATATATATATATAGATATATATATATATATATTAAGTAAATGCTTGTGTTTGCGTGTGGTTTAAAGACGACAAAGTTTCACATGCTAGCAATCTAATTATTAATGAAGACTTGTTCGTTATTTTAAATATCCCAGACTTACGCGTTCCTTTACTTTGCTCTGCAGCACTTCTCTCAACAGCACTAACTAAAAGTATTAGAGTGAATGGACATGTGATCTGTCTTGGAGGGGTATGTAGTAGATGGGCGTGGTCGAGTGATAACACATGCCTACACTGTAGCTACCCCATTATTTATGCTTACTCAACACTGATAAAAGACGCCACAGTTGGGTAAGACACCAGTGCTGAAGGAACCTGATGTATTGTAAATAGAAAGGGGAAGTGTAACGCATAAACAAGAGAGAGAGAGAGAGAGAGAGAGAGAGAGAGAGAGAGAGGGCAAACAGACAGACAGATTAGAATGCATCACTCAAAGCTCCAATACACAACTTGTTAAATACAACTTGACAATATTCAATTTCATTTTTAGCATTCTTGTTATTCAAGATGGCAACACTTCTGCCGAATCTATATTCAACGCGAAGAGGAGACGGGACATTTAAAACAGCAGAGGCATTTGGTCTGTGTTGATATTCAGATTTCGAGAAGGGTTGACGTGATGGCTCCCACATAAATCAAATCAAGAGAATCCGTCATTGGAGGTCAATGTGCTTTGGAGTGGTATGCAACAGAGCTATTCTTTATTGTTATTGATATATGGCCTTTACTTTGGTCTATAAAAGATTAACTTGGCTTTTGTGACGTATAACAAGCCGGATTATTCTGATTAATGTATGCGCAAGTTTGGCGAATCCATTTTGCAAACACCGTTTTATCATGACAGGCCCCGAGTGATATATAGCTGTAGTACTGCGTGAGCGTCGTTTGTGATGACAATGTTAAGAGTGCTCGGTGCTTCCTGGTATCATCTGGTATTGGCTGATACTTGAGGGCTCGGAGGGGTCGGGCTGCCGGCTATCTGTTAGTAGGAGATAAAGATGTCAAGTGGAAGACGGCCTCCCTTCACCTTACTTCTCCAAAGAAAGCTGCCAGACATTCCCCCGTTCCGCTTCACTCCCTTTCAGTCCCGTCTCACAAAGATTCGTTCGCATCACTCGCGACTGAACGGAGTGTTCTCTTTTCAAGGAGAATTTGATGTTGAGAGTCAATTGGACACTTCCTAAGAGCACGGACTCATTTATTGAATTTTCCCTCGCATCAAACGACAATAGTTACAAAGCCTGAGGGAAGAAACCTCGCAGAGGTCTGACGACGACGGTCGAAAGTCAGTAGAAAGAGAGAAGGAATGCAGAGCGCCTCGCTCACTTAGCTTTACAAACATTGTCATTTTCACGTGTTAAGGCGCAGCTACGGTGAGTTCTTAGGCACGCCCCTGCCAGATGTGAAGGATGGAGGATGAAAAGTGGGTGGAGGAAGAGGGGGAGGAGATTGGGGGAAGAGCATAATGCTAAAGCAAATAGAAGTGGAAGTAGGACTTGAGAGATCCAGAAAAAAGATTACGCTGCTGAAATAGGGATTTTAAGGAAGCGGCTTTAGAGGTAAGATGAATGGAACAAATATTTCGAGAGCGGAGAGCTCACAAATGGCGACAGAAATCAAAGCACTTCCTAATGAATACGAAGCGGCTCAAAATGCCTATGATTTTGGTTGTCATCTGGGAATCTTTCATTCGGCTACTCCTCGTCATCCTCGTACCTCCTCCGACTCATAGAGAGAGAGAGAGAGAGAGAGAGAGAGAGAGAGAGAGGAGAGTCCGCAAATGATTAACGAAGGCGTCATTTAAAGAACAATCCATCATGTTTAACGAGCGGGCCATAGCGAAGGTCTTGTCATTCTATCTTTGAACAAAATACTTGTCCTCGTTAACTTAATGGGATTGTTTTCTTGTTTCCTCTTTTTATTCTTCTTACCTCTGGAGTTGAGTGTATTGGTTGATTGGTTGAAGGTTTCCCGCCATCTCACGCCTCGCCAAGAACAATTCCAAAAGTCCTTCCGATGTTCGTTTCTCTGTCTTTTGTCGCATTCGTTCCTGTGTATCTGTGTGGGTTTCATTTTCATTTCTTTAATCGGGTTGTTCGACTTGCAAATTTCCCAGGTTATCAGGACCATGTGGCTTCCCCCAGTTCCAAACGATAGATCGCCTCGAGCCTCCTCTACTATTTAGGTTTGTTTCATGATTTAGATAAGATGAACCATGTTTTTTAAAGCAGAAATAGATGGGCAAATAGTTCATACCTAGCACGTTTTTATAAATGAATAAAAAAAAACAGAAATAAAAACAGGAATAACCATAAAATGCAACCTAATTTTTTCTTTTACAGTAATGAGCTCATATGTATCTTAGATAAAAATGAAGACCACTTGGTCCAAGATACTGATTCAAAAGTTTCGAGTTTCCATACAATATTCGTATCAGTATAAATTTGCAGCGAGAACAATGCCAAATGAAGCGAAGAGATGAGAGATAATAGGGAGATTTGAAATGGAACTGATGAGGCAGGAAGTAGTTGACTTAATCCCGTCAAGCGGATCAGTAAAAGTAGTTTCTCCAGATAAATGATCTAGATGGACACTGATTTATAAAAAGTCAATAAAGATATTGGAGGCGTCGGTAGTGAAACGCTGACGTTCTCGAAACAGACATGCCACTTATATTTGTCGCACTATTGCCGCTCCCTTTCAAATCAAAATTGCTGAATAGTGTTATGAATCGGATTTTGCAATCTTGCAATGATATAATTAAGTTGAACGCGGAACGATTGAAAAGAAAATAGACTTTGGAAGTTGTATGTAAATTGGTTTTTTGTTAATTAGTGTTTCATGGTTTTCATGGTTAAAACTCTGAACTCTCAACACATTTGTATGACTGAAGAGCAGCTTATCTTCGCTGGCTCTCGAATGTGTTTCGCTCTTAAGATTTCCATTTTGTTGAAAAGAAAGCAGATGCTCTGGAAATATGACTTAGTCCCGGTCTTGTCTTGATTAGATTTAATGTAGTTAAATATTTTGTATAAGTTTTATAGTTTGTAATATTGCGTTGAATAGTTGAACTGACTTATAGTTGAAATCAAGACTTTTTTTCGTTAAAATTTTACAACTGAATCCACGGTATGTTGCTTTAGTACTGTGTATTAATAGACGCGTTTTTATAGGAACTTAATATTAATCACAAACTACAACTTTTCACTAAAGATAACGGTGGTTTCCCCTCGATTGTTACACTGTACCTGAACATCATCATGATCTTGAGCCATTGTAGCGTCGACCAGAAGCTCGCTGTGGAGCTTGTGGTGGCATTAAGCGGTTTCTTTTATCCTTTCTAAATGCCACTAACAGATCGAAATTGTCTTCTGAAAGGGCTTTGATTTTCCGATCCTATCTACATGTATTTTCACCAGTGAAAATCGGTTTTCCAGTGACTGAATAAATTTCTTTTGACGTTAAATCTGAATCACATGAAACTCTTTTTCATAAAGTAATATGGCTTCATTGATATCTTAGAGCTATATACTTTGAGTTTCATGACGTAAACATGAAAACAATAGATAATTAAGAATGGATTCTTCACTTAGCGTGACAATTTTTTTATTTCATACATGAAGATGTTTTCCATTTAAATATTGCGGTGTAGAAACACCCCATTCATTTTTCTACACTGCCCTTCCCATGCATGCAAAAGGTCTGCACATTTGAACCGAGACATGAGAGTCAACACCTTGAAAGTTGAAAGAACAGCACCTGGACTGTTTACTTTACAGATGAAAGTCAGATTGTTCACTCGATGACATGAAATTAATCTCTAAGTCATGGCAACACCTACCGAATAGGAAGTGAAATTTGAAGGATAATAATATTGTCATCTATTGACAAAGTCTTTCGTTTTTATGCATTTAGAGTATATCGTAAGAAGTTCGTAATGCGAAAGTAATTGAAGATCAAAGGGTCTAGAAACTTGGCAGCCTTAGAATATGCAGATAAGGCTGGTTTAATCATCAAAACGACAAAGGATTTGCACAGCTTGCTTAATAGGACACAATACATATATTTAGAGATATAAAATCAAAATAAGTCTAAGGCAAACAGCAGGAATGAGGAGAGAGTATGAACGAAGGTATGAAATAACACTATGTAGAAAAGGGATGAGTGAGGTTAAATGATAAGTGAAAGAATAAATAACGTAAATTAAGCAACGTGAAGGCAGAATAAGATTTTGCAATAAAATTGACAGAAATTGAATATGAAAGTAGGATTACACATGAGTAAAATGCAATCTGTATTGCTATACAAACATGGATCATTGAATGACATTACATCTGCATATAAACGATTTTATTGATTTGAGAATATTAGTAGTCCGACTGCAAGTCAGAATAAAAAAAAAGATATACTACATGGGAAATTGTGGAAGTTCTTTATGTATGTGATATTATTATTGTTGTTATTCAGAAGATGAACGTTATTCATATGGAACAAGATAATGTTGAAAGAGACAGAGATGGCTTGGATATGTCTTCACTACTTCTTAGAGAATAGTACTTAAGTCCTAATATCAGCTGGCCACCTGAGGGCACCAGGAGGGTTGGAGGGCACAATCCTACCAATTCGAGAACTGTGAGAAGGGAGACTAGAGAGGAGTCGAGATTTGTGATTAACGGGGGAGACACATAAGTGGCAAGATTTCGCAGAAGTCCTTTGTCTCATGTGCGTTGGAAGATGGATGTCATGGCGATGATAATGAATTGACGCATTTAACAAAATTTGGGAGACACTTTTTTGACATTCAGATCGATAACGTAATACTATGATTGTATGGATAAGTAGTATTCACTGTATACTTTTCAGCGAGAGAAAGCAAATTGAGTTGGAGAGTACTGAGTCTCGTTAGAGAAAGCCGAGTCTACTTAGCATCATCTGAGATGAATCCTAACTCCAAGACGTCTTCAGCATTCCACATTTTCTCCGTTGAATCACATGTCTACCAAAGTAAGGTTTTTTGGAAGGTCGTCTTCAAATCAAGAAAACGTTAAAATATTGTAATTAAGAAGAGCCCCCACTTAGTAAATGTAACAATATTTGATAGATTGAATATATAGAATTTGACTCCTTTTCCAGAAGAGCAATGCAATGGTATTGCACTATCTTTGGAATAGCGCAATTATTTTTGTGAATAGGTAAAACATCTCTTTTGGATGTGCTTGGTATAATTCACATGTACGAAATCGGATATAACAGTGTGTACGAGAAGTATTCTCGTCCTGCTGGGGAAGTAATGCACTCAGAAAACGCATTGTTTTAGTGCTAATGCAACTGAGATGTAATAGTGACATATAACGATTATTCCTAGGAAAGAAAAAAAGTTAGCAAATGTAGATGGAAACTCTTCTTATATCAAACAATGATATTAAAACGGCAGTATGTTTTTTTTATTTAGGCTTATAGTTAGTTTGCCTGAAATTATTGAATAAACCAGGGAAGAACAAACAAGCCATTGTTGTTTCCTATTTTACCAGAATTAAACATTCCTAGATGCACAGTTTGATTCCACTTATAAAAAATTGCACGTTTTAACTGTCGACCACCGTGCATGGTCCTTCACACTGAATTTAAATCTAGTAATAAGAGCACGGATTTATTACTTGTTTCCGGCCACGAAAGGGACCTTTATGACAGCGCAAATACCTTTAGAATTTTAATTCCCACCGTCGTCTTTATTGCCCCATGCGTGTGGAAGAGCAGCACGCGAACGCAAAGCTACAGGATACGGGATATTTAGCAGACCTCGTAATCAGAATCAATGAATTGTTTATGACTTTGCTGCCAGCATTTCATTCCGTTACTTGACTCGGTTAATTTCTAATAGTATTCGGTTGCGGTCTACCTCTCATGTTGGAAAATCCCTCTGAGAGAGAAATCGCTGTCAGTGTATGACGCATAAAGTGAGTTTTCATTTATATATATATATATATATATATATATATATATATATATATATATATGTATATATATATATATATATATAATATATATATATATATATATACACACACATATATATATGTGTATAATATATATATATAATATATATATATATATATATATATATATATAGTAAATTATATATATTCATATATATATATATATGTATGTATATATATATATATATATATATATATATATATATGTATGTATATATATGAAACTCATTTATGCGTCATATACTGACAGTGATTTCTCTCTCTCTCTCTCTCTCTCTCTCTCTCTCTCTCTCTCTCTCTCGATGGGGGGCTGTTGGGAGGAGGAGTCTACCGTCTCGTTCCGTACTCTCTCATCTCTCTAGGATTACATAAGTCCCATAGTGCAATGGAAAACATTTTATTTTATCTTATTTTTTATTTTGCTTGTATTTTTCACGGTATACTTTAAGGAATTGGCGTAAACTTTCCATCTTTCACTTCATTTCTTAGCTACTTTTCCTCTAAACGATATAACGTGTGTCCTATTTTATTATTTTCCAATGATAGTAACCTTCGTGGTAAGGAAGACAAACTGTTCATTAGAATAATACGAGCTGCTGTCACTTCAGTTCTAATGAATGAAATGTATATCATCGAGCTGTTATTCACGATACGCTTAATTTTTATTACTAAGGAATGATAATTATTTCAAACGAGTCCTGATGATAGGATTTTGATATTTATTGTCAAATATCATTATTATAATTGGTCTTATTGCTTTTAATTTGCTGGAGCTGTTATACATTGTTGTAATTCCTAATTTGAATTGTTAGAATGAATAAATCCTGAATCTTTATTGAACCTCTCATAGTTATAAGGCCACAATGAAGAGCAGCACCACAGGCAATTCAACTTACTGCGATCTATTAAGGGCACCAGAACAGATTCTGAGACCTCACATGGCGCACTGTAAGCAGTACAAAAGGGTGTTCGTAGCGTCCCGTTAGCCCCTTAATTCCCCACAGTTGGTAGCCTTTTATTTACCCGCATTTCCACTTTCTTTCTTCAGCGTAGCTAGCCATTCAAATCCCATCTTTTCACTGTCTTAAGCCCTGAATAGCCGATTGTGTTCCAATAATGGCTTCCCTATATCTTACAAAATAATATCAGCCAACTTGTTAGTGAATTGAACCCGTGTATTTGACATCTATAACTTATAATGGATGCATCAATTAGTCTGTCAGCATCCTAAGTTGTATGAGAAAGTTGCTCAAGTAAGTTTAAAGCATTTTCCCTTTCCCTTAAGCTATATGTATTTCTTCACTTTAAATATATGTAAAAACTCAAGTCTAAGATGTGGATGTAGATATAAAGCTACCTTTTAGACTAAAGAGATAAAAGTATCTCTTAGGTACGACTCAGTACCATAATTATGCTTCTCTTCAACACAATCATAATGGGTATAGTTTTCACGAAAGGCAACAAAAGAGGACTATTTGTTCACTTTAGAAACTGAAAGTTATTGCCTTCTTTGATAAGGATGGAGATTGGTTGATGAAGAAATAAATTCGTTGATGGCGGAATGGATTTACATGTGTGACCTAGATCATGTCGTTTTGATAACATTGTCTTTGCTAACATTTTTATGGAATGGTTTGAAATGGAAGAGGTGGGTCAGTTAGAGACAGGGAACCTAAACATCATCAAATGGGGAAGATACGTGGATGACATCTTGATTATCTGAAATGAAAAAAAATAAAATCAAACTAAATGAACAAGTGAAGTTCACAATAGAAGAAGAGAGGGGGTGAGAAATATCTTTCTTGGACGTACTGGGGCAAGTTTAAATTTTAAGGTACAGAGAATAAAGATACACGCCAATTCATACATAATTATGTTCTCCAGTTATAGGAAAGAGGTTAAAATGGGGTAATGACAGGGTTTGCATCGGGGATTATAGGATTTGCAGTCCCGAATTCTTGGATGAAGAGCTGGAATACCTGAGGGAGAGTTTTAGGAAATTAGCATACCCTAAGTATTGGTGGGAATGGCCACGCATTAAGACAAGAAAAAAACTCTTTTGGGGAGAGGCAACGGATAGAAAAGGAACATTTGAAAGGGAAGAAAATAAATACAGTCCCGGACAACAACATTATTACACCCATCAACAGGAAGGTAGATCATTTCAAACTGATAGGTAGTTACAAAAAAACACCATTAGGAATAAAATACTCGTTTGAAACAAAAAGTCGGTAGAGGGGGAAGAGGTAAGACAGGGTGTTGGGGAGGAAAGGGGGTGCCGGGTTTGTGGGGGGGGTGGGGGGGGGGGGGGTTCTTTATAAATAGAAGCGTATCTACGTAGATTGTGAAGAGTCTCACTTCGGCGAAAGCAGCGAATCCTGCACAAAACGACGAAAACAACATAAGAAAAACATAGGACACTACAATCAGCCGTCGGCAATTGCCAAGTACTGTTGGGAAAAGACCACAACATAGACAGAGAATAGGATTCTTTTATATATATATATATAAAATATATATATATATATATATATATATTATTTTATATATATATATATATCATGAACACTAACAAAACGACCTGACTGCTTGTAGAAAATGCCTTCATAACATGCGCAAACAGTTCCATCAGTAGACAATATGGAAACGGGTTTGAAAGCAGTCTAAAAAAAAAAAATCTATACACTAAGGTAGAAAAGAGGACACGCAACGCAAGAGATCACATGGACACGCAAACCCAAAAGCTGTGTGGGGCCACACAGGAGAAGCAAGATAATCAAAGGATCAAAGAAGCCAGCATACGGAACTGGAAAAACAAGGGCTTTCATCCACTCCTCCATACCCATATAAATCCAGCTGGCCGGTCTTACTACGGATACTTGACAATGAGCAGTGTTAGTCTTAGAAAGCTTGTAATTTTTACTGAATAAATATCTCCGCTAGATACCATCCACTTTTAATGAGGTCCTGTTCTATATATATATATATATATATATATATATATATATATATATATTATATATATATATATATATCTATATATATGTATATATATATATATTATATATATTTATATAATATACATACATACATACATACATACATACATACATACATACATACTTGATACAGAAAGATTTACTTAGTCATATGAATATGGGTGTGAACATTCGAGAGAGAGGAAATGAGCAGAGGAGAGAGGTGAATAGAAAATGGTGAACAGAGAATGGTGAAACATCTCAAGGACTGTGAACAGTGACATAGTTGACGTGATTATGATGTAAAAGTCATCTCCGCCCAAGCGCTACAAAAGCAGAAAGAGAGGGTAACTAAAGCAGTGCCGGCAGAGCGGGACACTGGGCGTGGGGCAGGTTAATAAAGGGGTGGAAAGTGGCCCATCTCTCGGTGTAGACGAGACTTAGAAATGATCACATCTCTCTCAGATCGACTCTATTTTTATGGCCAAATTTTTTGGACTTGGTGTATTTTGGAAGGAACACGGATTTCGTCAAGGAAACTACAGACATTTATGAAAATACCAAGGGAGAAAATACCGACAGAAAACTCCCGAATACGACAGTAAATACCGACAATTGTACTAATCAAAACTATCGGCCAGAGACGGAAATCGCTCCCGCTCTCAGTACCTTTGTCCTACTAAGGACCAGAAATGCCCTCCCTGCCACACACACACACACACACACACACACACACACACACACCCAAACACACACACACACACACACACACTACGAGAGAGAGAATGCAATCCGGCGACTATTTGACATTCATCACTCCAGTGACGTCATTTAAGGATTGGCTGTAAGTCCGCATGTTTTGACAAATCCCCTTTATATGTCAAATTGTAATTTAGTCGTTGAGGTGCCGCGGACAAACAAGGAAACGGTCCCTCGACTATGAGAAGCAAATGTGAATAATCTCAGGGCATGACAATCGATTTTAGCTTATATTTTCTTATACTTAAAAATAGTGTACTTGCGCAATGCTTCTTATTCCTCAGACTTTTCCTTCTCTTCACACAGAAATGTATATATGTATATATGTGTGTATATATATATATATATATATATATATATATATATATATATATATATATATATAATATGTATATATATAGTGTATGCATGCATTCCCAGTTCTCAGTGCGTCAGTTTCGCCTTGAAAAGTGGGTATGTTTCTGGAGATTGTCTGAATTAAAAATTCAAGCTTTTAAATGTACATTTACAAATGAATTTAGTGAATTAGGCCTCCTTTCCGTTGACGTGGAAATGTTTTATGGTTGACAGAACGGTCAATATTTATAACAATGAAAAGTAATTGAACATTTGGAGTCTCCAAAGCTAAAGCGACAACGATGAAGCTTTTACTCAATGTTTAGAATTTGACTTGAATCAAGCTTTGCGGCGAGCTGAATTTAACCATTTACTCATTGAATGGTGTTATCATAAATATGATAATTGACTATTCTCTGATAAGCATCAGACGGACGTTCATCAACGAGTTTTCTCGTAAAAGAGATTTTACATTAATAAAGAAGCTCAGGAAATTCCCATACCCAACGGCCAACGACAGGGAAACACCTCACTCACGATACTCGTTTGTTGAAAAGCTTCGTCGGATAAACGTCCATTTTGAAGTAAAACCAAAATTGTTTTAAAAGACACATACGGTATTATTTCTGAAGATCAAAAGTTTTCGATTATTGATTGATAATTTGTTGTAAATAAATTCCTTATATATTTTGTGTAAAATGTGTTTCCTTAACATTCATACGAAGAGACCTGCATAGATATTACCATAACTGTTTACTCAAAGAAAAATTTTGTAAGAAATTCTCTTTAATTACTGTAAAATAAATGAACACTCATTTGTCTATCAGCATTATCATTATTTTTGTTTTTTTATGTTGTGTACTGCCCTCAAAGATTTGATAAGACAGGCTGTGACTATCCTTTTCATTGAACTGTATTTACAAAGTGATAAATAACAATCTTCTGCTTTTTTGGCAAGTCTTTTTTTATAAATTTTGTTATTAAAAATTAACATCATTCTTTAGTAGTAGGACATACAAGAGTGATAATAGGAATATGATAAAGTCCATTATTTTTGTGAACGATTTTAAGTAAAATTCCGTTAACCAAAGTCTACTTTGAATGACATCTAATTGGGTAGAAGGTCTTAGACCGCATACCCAAGTTTTAATATAGCTATAATAACATTTTCAAGTATTTCATCTTGAATACCTACATATATATGCAATGACATTTATAGAAGACAAGGTCCAGTTTTGGGATAAAAGTCCCTCTCCACCCATAAAAAAAACTCTGGGTACTGGCCTGTAAAACTTAGCAATTGCCCCGTCCCTTCTTTGTAACATTGCAGAAGCTGATTGCAATTATTTTACAGCAAAAGAACTTTTCTCAAAGTCTTTGGTAATTATAACTTCCTTTAGTAGTGATACTCTCTGTCAATTATGACGGATGGACGTTATTAATTCTTTCTGCCTAGGGGCTTTTTCCTCTTTTCCTCATGAACTAACAATTTAACGCTTCTTAAAATACTCTCTGTAATTGCAAGTTGAATCTATTCACATCTGTTGCTATAGAATATAGCTGAACCGTACTTCTAGTTTTTCTCCGTGTGAATGTTTTTTTCCCCCTTTTCTTTTTTTTAAATCATTCGACTTTTTTCTGTATTCAAGAACTGCTATATTCATGAAATTCTGACTTATGTTTTACTCCTGCCTTGTATCAATTTCCCGTATTTGATCGTGTGCGCATTAAGAAAGGGATGCGCTCTCGCTTCTTAGATGTGAAGGTCTTTCCTTTCAAAGACCTGTGCACCACCTATTCAGTATTGTCCAATTCCACCGTACTCTTTACTTCCAACTCGTCCAAATCACATTCTCTCTACATGACCAAACCTTACAAAACATAATGATTCATCATTTCACTTACACTTTTTGATATCCACACATTTCCCGCCCATATACACTATCCAAATACTCATCTCATTTGCTTCTGTGATTTTCTCTTCTCCAAATTCATCATCCGAACTTCGCTATGTGGAGGAGAGTCCTCTGCCATCCTTCGGTCAATCTCACTTTAGCTTTCACAAACGTTCTTCTTCTTTTTCAATGGTCGAATGTCTGGCGCCCTGGGCAGACTATTCCTTTCCGAATATCAGGATGACTAAGGCAATAACCTCTTTTTCAGTGAGCTGGACGTAAGCTGCAACCACAGTGGCATGTTAAAGTAAAAAAAAAAGAAAACAGGCTACTTAACAATAATGTCATTGTAATGTCCATTTTTTCAGTATTTGCGTACTATCTTAATGTATTTACTGTCTGATTATTTTTGTTACCTATTAAATTTATATTTGTTACCATTCTATAGCTTTTATAAAGTGTTGTTTTACGGTGTATCTAACCTGTTTTGTTGTAACACCAAGTAATTTAGACTCAAATCAACCCATTAATCGGCCATTCTCTCCCAAATCTGTTGCATGCCCTCCATTACCATCATTGCCTCACCTGTTGTATATACCGGGACTCATCACTTCTCCCATCCTACCATCAACCACTGTAGTTACTTCCATAAACCCAGACAAATGATTATCTTCATTCCTCTAGTATTCATATGATTAATTATATCCATCATCCTTTACCATCAAGCTTAATTTTAATCGTGTTCACTTCGTTTGTAAATCTTCCCTTTTCTAGCACTTGGATTTTTCTTTGTCATTTCTTTTCAGTACCTGCAGTTAACATCGGATGAGCAACTTTATATCTCGTCCATGATCTTCAGTATTTTGTAGCTTTGTCTATGTGACATTTCTCTGACTTCTTGCATCAAAAATGCCTTGTCATGGAAGCCTTCAATCGCTGCCGAAAATTTCCCCTTATTCTTCTCATCCTTAGCACCGTTCCCTTTATATCTCTACCATTTCTAGACTCATCTGATTTCTAGGTCTACTCTTACGTTACATAAAGCGTTTTCCTTTTGACTCAAAACTTTCCGCTTAAAGGTTCTGTCATAGAGGCTTGATCCGATTGTCTAAAACCAAATTATTCTTCCCATACCATCGCTTCTGACGTACGTTTTTCTTTCTTAAACAAAATGCTACTTTTACACTCTCCTGAATTCTTGTAATGTTATGGCCAAAAATTTTCATTGTCCCCCTCTATCGCCTTTCCCTTAGTACAAACTTGAAAATAGATTGATCATCTACCTATTCCTAAACAAGCTTTCTCTCATCCAAAAATACCCTTTCCTCTTTAGTAATTCATGCAGTCCCACTTTTTATCATCCCTTCGCAACAAAACACGTGCAGTCCCATCAAGTATCGTTACCTTTTAGTTCTACAGCTTTTTAATAGCTCTCATCTCTTCAGTAGGCACTTCCACAAGCACAGTTAGAGTTGAAGTATTCCTTCTGACTCTTGCATCAATCAGTACTGACTTCTCCATCATACATATGCAAGATTGTTTCTTACTTCGGCGTTCTATTTCGACAATATCTCCTCATTCGTTTCATTTCTACTCAGATCCTTTTGCTCCTGTTCTTTATCTGTGAATTTAATCCTATATATAACCATTTTCCCTGTTTTATATGCAGACTTATCAATTATGCCCAGTTCAGTTTTGGTCACTATTTAATTCAGCCTCTTACATCCCCAGAGATGTTCATCTCTATAATCTTGCAATTGTATGGAAACAAGCAACTTTTTCTGTAACGAAATTTCACTATTTCAATATTTGATAGTTTTATTCTCATTTTTATCTTTCTGTGCCCACAAACGCTCTTGTTGCAAGCTCATACTTCAGCATCATTAATCTCAACCCATACACACACACACACACACACACACATATATATATATATATATATATAATCTATATATATATATATATATATAATATACTAGCTGACCAACCTAGTGCTGCCCGGAAAAAAACACTGAATGACAACAGATAAACTCTCTCTCTCTCTCTGTCTCTCCCTCTCCTGTCAAGATGGTTGCTTCAGTTACATTGCCCAGCATTTTTGACATTTTATATTTCACCACTTCTCACTCCACATTCCTATCAGGGCTGAACTTGGACTTAAAGGGCATCAGGATTGTTTAATCATCCCAGCAACCTCAAAAACTGGATTAGACACTGATATCTGTCATTTTTCATATTCTATTTTTCACCCCTTCTCAACTCCCCTTCCTATTGGGTCTGAACTCGGACTGAAAGGGTATCAGGAGTGTCACTATTCATCTCAGCAACCTTGAAAACTATAGATTAGACACTGTAGCAAAACCCAGCTAGCTTTGCAGCTAAGTCCCACCCACTAATTATGTCACGACCATTCCTTGAAGCTGAGTAGTTGGAAATAGTTTCAAAAAGTTGTTTAATTTTATATTTTCTCATCACAGTAATATAATTTGTTATATTTTTAATATAGTTCACTGAGACCAGTTTGATAGCTGTGTTGAGGCTGAGACAGTCCTAAGGTTAATTTGTGTGTGCTATCGGCTACGCGGCTGCAGGGTTTACTTTTATTCTCTGTGGTATAAGTGGCATTACAATTACTATGGCCATCCAAGCATGTATGTACTTTTGCAAATACGTGTACATTCCACTTTATTCATATACATTATATATCGTGGAGTTGAAAATACTATATTAATTAAAAGCAACTCTATTTGCAATAAGAAATTTGCAATAAGAAATTGACGTATAGGCCCATGTTCTGTTATTGTCTCAAAATATAAGAATTTTATGTGTAGTCCTGACATTGCCTCAAAATATAAGAATTTCACATTTGGGCTTACGCCCTGCCATTGTCTCAAAATAAAAGAATTTGATGAGTAGGTCTATGCCCTGCCCTATCATTGCCTCAGAATATAAGAAACTGATGAGTAGGCTGTGATGGTAATTGCTTCATAGCAAAGAAAGATAAAGGAAAGGAAAACGCATTTTCGAGAAGTTTGGCAGCAAGGAGGCATTAGCGCATGTTGTTGGAGGTGCCTGTTCTCATGATGGTTCTAGAATCGGCAGGAGTGTTGTGGAACTCGTCAGGCGCCGTCATGACGTGAGAAACGCCGTAATTTCTGATGCAATACCTCGTGTAGATTTTTCGCAGAAGTTCCGGTAATCTCGGGAGTCAGTGACGCTCGCCGTAGGCCCCACCCCAAGGATGCCGTATAAATACGAAGGACGAGGTAGGAAAGAGAGAGAGATCATCAGTTAGTCACAAAGAGATATCCTCAGTAAGAGCCACAGATCAGATTATCAGTGAGGGATCAGCAGCAGCAGAGATCATCCAAGAGAGATAAGAGAAAAAGGGACTGACAAAGGATCAGAAGAAAAGTTGCTCGAGAGTTGGTTGGATTTTGGTCAAGCCATCTTCAGGAGTGGACGACCGAGTTATTTCGACGTTGGGGAAGACTTCAGCGAAGAAATGTCCTGCTAGAGGTTTTGAGGAGTTCCTGCCTTTCAAGTATCAAGAGTAGACTTTATTTTCTGCAATACAGAGTCAAGAGGACGTCTGCAATCACCGTTCTCCTTTTGTGAAACCATCGCTTCGAGTCGCTAAACTAAGCAGCAAGTATTTGAATTACCTCACTGTTCCCCCAGTTCATGCAATGTAAGATTTTGCCTTTTATGTAAATAGGAGATACCATTCTGCATTTACCTTTGTTAGTAAGCTTGTAAATAAACCTTTGTTGTGTTAGTGTTTCTTTCTATATTCGTATCTCCAGTTTCAACTGTTGGTGTTGAAATATCTTTTCTTTATTTATTTCATATCGAACCTGAAGCGGACCACTCTCAGAGGCCGTAACACAGGCCTATGCCCAATCATTGCCTCAAAATATAAGAATTTGATGAGTAGGTCTATGCCCTGCCCTATCATTGCCTCAAAATATAAGAAATTGACCAGTAGTTCTGTACTATCATTGCCTTAAAATATAAGAAATTACGTGTAAGCCTAATCTCTCAATGTTATTAACATTTGACATGCAAAATTATGATGAATTAATACCCTAACATCTGAACTAGCTGCATAAGTCTATGCTTCATTTCAATTAATGTGGCCTATGTCTGATGGCTTATGTAGGCCAACAGCAATTTAAAAGAAAAAAAAAGCAAGATGCATGTGCATTTAGGCTGTGCATGATAAAAAATAAGAGATGCACAGACAAAATGATCCAAGATCTTCATAATTATATATATTTTATATATCTTTTATCAAAGATCTCAGTTGCATACTTCACAACTCCTGCAACTTGAATCTGTAGTGACATTAATCATGCACGAAATTCAACATTACCGAATGGAGTCAAATCCTTACTAGTAATCATTTGGACTGTTAACTTGTGACATCAATCCTTCATCAAGAGCTAGCCAATCACTGGTGTGCAGTGGGCGGGGCTTAGCTGCAAAGCTAGGTGGACTTTTCTATAATGTGTGTCTCTTTCAGTTATTTTTAAGTCTTACCGTTCCCACCCCCTTCTAACCTGCCCCTTCCTATCAAGGCTGAATTTAGACTTAAAGCACATCAGGAGCATCACTATTCATTTCAGAGACCTTGAAAGCTATGTCTCAGACACTATTATCTGTCGTTTTAGGTTATTTTTACATGTAACTCCTCTCCCACCCCCTCCCACTCCCCTTCTGATCAAGGATGAACTTGATCTTAAAGGGCGTCAGGAGTGTCCCTAATCATCTCAGCGACCTAGAAAATTATAGCTTAGACACTAAAATCTGTTGTTTTTGGTTGTTTTTACATTTCACCTCCTTTCCCACACCCACCCATTTGGTGATACTTATGTCCTACCCGCACAGTATTCTTTTCCAGACAAAAAGTCATTTGTATAGAAAGTTGGTTGAAATTGATCAATGCATTTCAGAATTATGCTGGAACATATGCACACACATACATATATCCCATATATAAATACACACATATATATATATATATATATATATATATATATATATATATATATATATATATATATATATATATATATATATATATATATATATATATATATATATATATATATACTATATATTATTATATATATATATATATATATATATATATATATATATATATATATATATATATATATATATGTATATATATATATATATATATATATATATATATATATATATATATATATATATATATATATAGCAGGGATAATCTCTAACGTAGTCAAATGACACTCGTTTGAACAAAGTGAAAACAAAACATCTTACTGGTAATGTAACCTACAATTGTTCCGTTGAATGCCATCTCTGGAATTGGCTGAAAGTTGGTTTCAAACTAGGCTAAGGTAAACTCTCGTGGTTACAAAAATATACTTTTTATTTCCCAAAATTAGCTAACATGAATATGGAACAAAATTAATTAAACCTGACTCAAAATGAAACGTTAAACTATCATATTCCTCTCAAAATCATATTTAAGCAAGTACTGCCTTTTCCCCTAAGTGTCCAAACATTCATAGTTTAATAATAGTCAAAATCAGTCAGAGAAAAACCCATAGGTGACTTCGAATCCATCTGAAATAAAGAGACCAAAATTATGACACCATAAAACATTAAAGTTCGTCAATAAAGAATGTGTGCCTCACCTCACTTCCCTTTCTCTAGACTCAAGTAATTTCACTTCAAATGTTAACTTTTCAAAGTTTCTCGTTACCTTGTCCGACGGATCTGTATCACCTCTTCCAGCACCTCTTCTGTGGTGCGTTCCACACATTATCAACCAAAATCAGTGAGTCCCCCTTTGCAACTTCTGCCACTTGACTATATGTCATTTTCTGTTTATTACAAACACACACACACTCACCGATTGTCACACAAGAGGCATGAACGCTACATACATGAAACTCATGATCTTCGAAGTGTGTCACTGACCCCAAAGGTGTGCTGGTAAGCTATCCTGTCTGATTTTTCATTTCAGCATCTTCAAGGAATCCAGCATTTTGCATCTGTCTCTAACCGGCAAGAGCTAAGGTTAACAACCCGATTATTTAATATTATAGGCTGTTGTTGGTGCCTTTAAGATATATATATATATATATATATATATATATATATATATATATATATATATATATATATATATCTATATATATATATATATATATATTACATATATATATATATGCATATATATATAGATATATATATATATATATATATATATATATATATATATATATATATATGTTTTTTGTGTTAAGTTAACTAAAGTATATCTTGGCAATCAAGAAAAGGGTGGGTCGTCTCTACTCCGTTCAGTAAGCCATCCTTCTACTTTC
>NC_061106.1:9108158-9133158 GCF_015104395.2 Macrobrachium nipponense | reverse complement strand
ATAGTTTTGAGGATGTGAAAACTTTTACTGTGGCATCTCCACAGTCGATTAGAATCATAGTCCCTGAGACTTGTAAAGCTGTTGTTAAATAAATAAAAGGTTTTATTAAGATAAGAGCAAAACACAAACGATTACTTTTCCGTTCAATTACTCAGGTCATACATACATATTTACTGAAATGATGAGAAATACTGAGAGAAATTGTTCTTTGTCTTAATAAAACTTTTTAGTCGTTTAATAACAATTCTCCAGGACTATGATGCTAATTGACTGTGGAGATGCCGCAGTAACGAATTTCACCTCTTCAAAACTATCACCAGTAGTCAGGTAACGCAGTGTGACTGATAAGCTCTAACTATACTCTGTTTTTTTCCATCTGTCCATCCGCTTGTGGTGTTTTTGTATGGTAACACTGCGTCCCGGGCTTTAAATAGTTACGGTATGTGTAAATTTTAGGTAAATAAAAGGATATCTGGGTGTAAATTTGCAACTGAAAAGTGTTCTAATAATTTACTGTATGCGAATTACACCGTTAAATTCGAAATAGGATATTGTTATTATGTTGAATGTAAGCTGAATGTAACTATCCAAAGCCCGGAACGCAGTGTTACCATACGCAAACACCACAGGCGGATGGACAGATGGAAAAAAACAGAGTATAGTTGGAATCACCATAAACAATAGTTCATCAAACACTTCCTTGCCCATCTTTAGGAAACTTCTAAATCACCGGGCTCACTAAATCTTATATCTGCAAACAGTTCTTTCGACGACGCTTTCTTTGGTTGTTCTTCTTTAAGCAAAATAAGAAAGCTACTGAAATAGAAGCTGTATATAATGCATATATATGGCTTCTATGAGGTCTGCTGGAAAACTAGTTGTTGTCCATAAAACTGAATGGTCTGAGAGCAAAAAATTGACACAATAAGTATCTAGACTATATTATTGACGACAATAATATGTATCGTGTAGGCCCGCCCTAACCAAGAGAAGAAAGTTCCCTTGTTGTCTCGAAGGTAGTCAGAGGATGTGTAAACGATGCTAGAAATCGGTGTCATTTTGAACCAATAAAAAAATTCATTGGTAATCTTGGATTGAAGTCATGAATTAATGATGAAAGATGATGAAGGAGCAGTTACATCAAGGGACATGATGGAACTGCATGGATAAGTATTTATGAAACTCACTAAATTCATTAGCAAAGCTCCCGAGCTTCCTGAGCTTTCAGGTCAATGTTTACGTACCTATTTAAAGCTCTCTGTCAATTTGCTCATTATCAGTGCAGGATAAAGAAAAAACATTGATTCGTTCATTAAGTAAATGATACGAATTACTACTGGATTACCTAGGCCTTACTAAGGTTTTACTTTAACTAGCAAACGATTCACAATAATATTTCAGATGTTATGGATGGAAAATTCTTCAGCAAATGAAGGAATCGCTTTTCCGAGTGAGCCTTCGTCGAAATGGCCTGTCACAGCTGGCGGCATCCTGCGAGGGTGGGTCTTTGCGCCTACATCTTTATGGCGGCTGTAAATTATATCCACAGCTGTCCAAATAATTACCTAATATGATAGCCAATTGCTATGTGAAAAATAGCAAACAGGTTTTGGGCTATTTAGGCGGTTTAAGATGATTTTTCTATGGCCAGTTTACTCTCTTTTTGTTTATGAAACTCTGAAATTATGGCATGAAAAGATTAAGGAGAGTTACAACATTGAAATAAGTTGAATTGTTCGCTTTGGTCCTTTAATGAAGTCTCATTTTATGTTGCTGACTTTGAGCCTCAGGAATACTAGCACATAATTTAAGACGAGAAAAGACGAAATTTATATTTAGATTTTTCAGCTAATGACTATATGTAAAAAAGTGGTACTGGCAATACCCGGGGAGACTTTAAATCTGCGCGGAAAAGCATGACACAAAAGTTTTGATTTTCGAAAAGGAACAGAAAAAGGGGTTTAACTTTAACATATGGGAGAGAGAAATGCCTTGTCGTCTTTTCCGAGGCTGAAGCCGGTGTTTTACACATGAATCGGAACGCATAAAACATGAGCCTGCGAGAGATGACGGAAAGCTTCAGTATTTCATGTAAATATTAACCCGGAGAACAATCTCGGTGTTTCGTGATGATCTTGTCCAGTATGCTAATTCAATATCGTATTTTAGTTTTAATTGCAATAACAAACTTATTCGTTGTAGGTGGGAACAGAGTTGAGAGAACAACTCAACCTCCGGATTAAGCTGTAAATTAGCCCACGGGGCTCATTAGAGCGAAATATGGTCGGTCTTATTACAGATAATGACCAGTATGCCAATGGGGGGTCAATGGTAGGGGGTGTTCGATTGCTAGGTCACCCTCAGTTGGGGTTCGGACGCTATTTATAAGGAGAGAAAGGTTTAATACATTTTTTCTTGTACAATGTTCGGACTATTAAAAAGAGTATTTGCGTTTTATATTTAATGGGAAGAATGAAACTAATTTATCCGGTGCGCTAAATCATCGTCCTCCTCCAGAGATTATTATCGTCGCCCTTACAGGTTTCCGTTTTGTTTTAATGTGTATTGTATCTTTCTCAATGCTTTATCTCCTGTGCCCCTCTCCCTCTTAATCTCCCGAGCTATTACGTGTCCCTATCTTGCCCCTAGAACTTTTGATCCTCAGTTATGTCTTATTCCCACTCCCTATTCACTTCACAATGTTTCAGGGCCGTTAGTTTATTACACCTTCTTCCATCTCTGTTTTCTGCAGTTATTTGTCTTCGCCTTTTACCCTGCCGTATCTGTGTCTTTGCTTCCTAAAGTATTTTTTAGTCCGGCTTCTCTCGCCGCCGTTGATATGCAAGTCCTTCGATCAGGCTGATGGGAGGGACGTTGATTTTAACATCTCACTCCAAAACCCCGAGATTACTCTCTGCGCTTCGTCCATTTGCTCGGCTAACCTTCGCGCTTCCTCCGGCTTCTCTTTCTTTCAAAGGCTTCTTCCCGTCTCTGTCTGTCTGTCTGTCTGTCTGTTCGTTTTTCCCGAGACAGACAGGCAGCCCACTCGCAAACGATCTGTTAGATTTCGGTGCTGTTTTACATTCAGACGCGTTTACTTGTTGGTTGGATTTGCAGATAGATAAGAATCCTGTTAAAGGAAGTCCCACTGCAAACTTTTTCAACTTACATTTTACTGGATTTTAGGGTAAGTGATTTGCAGTCCTGCATCTTATTATTCAGATTTAATATCTAAAGACATGAAATGATTTGGCTAAAACCTTAGTAGAGGTGCATATTTTCATCCTTAACAGTACATCCTTGTCCTTTTCTCTCTCTCCATGTATTTTTTTTTATTAACGAAGGCCGGATACTAATTTCTATTTTCAGTATGCTATTATATTAGTAATGCAGACAGCTCGATCGTCAAAAACTCCAAAATCCATAAAATTCCTTTATCAACTTCTTTGCTGATCATGAATATCTCTTCTTATAGATTATATCTAAAAACTGCAGATCTTCAACTAATGTTTTATTCGATATGGAATATACTCTACTGTCCAGTTGGTACTATGTTGGAAAGACTGTGTTATCTGCTGAGCCCATTGTCTCAGCGCCTGAGACCAGAGCCTGTCAGAATCACCGCCAAAATTGCCTTAATCTGTGATCGCTTAAGCCATCTCAAATTCCGGCTGGGCCTCTTTACCCTTCAGTAGTTGCAATATAAAGCCATCATGCAGCCGCTTACCCAAGGACCCGAAGGCCCTGTTGCGCTCAGCAGCGGCAGAGAAGGCCCGCCAAGACATTGCCAAGCAGATGATAATTGATATAGTGTACCGACCATAAGTCAGTGTCAGCTTTGCCTAGAATTAACGTCTATCTCATTGGCTATGGTGGGTGGATCGGTGGAGTAAGACGCATCTTTATCGAAATTCAAACCGCAGAGGAGGAACTGGAAAATAAGGGGATGGGGAAATGGAAGTTTGAATGTGGAAGAAATCTCTCTGCGTTTCATCTTCCGAAACGTAAATGTAATAGATACACCTAATGTTGTTGTTCCTTCGACTCTTCACTGACACAACTGGATTTGATGGCTTTTTGTAGGAGGTCTTGTTTTGAACTATAAATTTCAAATTTAAATGTTTTTCTTGCTTTCAAAAACTAATAGACTCATTGCATCTTGAGAGATGTAATGGATTATTTGTTTTGTTTTGTTTTGTGAACGCATTATGAAAACAGCAACATTAAATGCTTAATACTTTCAGTAATAACGAGTAGGAAGTCGTATATAGGTATCTACTATATTCAAATCTGTTCAATCGAAGGCTTGAACTTTTGTCATTTTAACTATCTGACGAATCTTTCTGGAAACCCGTTGTATGCGTAAATAAATATATTAACCAAGGTATATAATTTAATATCTCTATTATCTACATTGATAAAACTTTACTTGCATTTAATGACAATCATATCAACATCTAAGGCGTAAATATATATATATATATATATATATATATATATATATATATATATACACACACTCACACACACACAAACACACACACACATAAAAATCGCTTTACTAAATTCCCCTCGGTTAAGCATATATGAAAATATATTAACTCCGAGGTAGAGCCAATTAGATATTAAAGGACATATGTAGTTCGATATATGTATATGAATCACGGTAATGTGATAGACTTATATATATATATATATATATATATAATATATATATATATATATATATTTTATTTAGATATTATATTTATATATATTATTATTATAGCTTATTATCTATATCTATATATATATATAGTATATGTAATATTATATATATATATATATATGATATATATATCTATATATACTCACACACACAACACACACACATATATATATATATATATATATATATATATATATATATATATATATATATATATATGTGTGTGTATATATATATATATATATATATATATATATATATAATATATATATATATATATATATATATATATATATATCTATATATATATATATATACATGTGCTCACACACATACACACATACTGTATGCACCAAACAGCCCAAATAGAAATAAATACACGACCAGCTTCCAGAAAGACTGAGAACACGTTTGCTGTCTGTCACCATAATATGCCAATAACAGAAAGCGTTGCTTTTAGCCAAATGAGTTATGTCCACATCAGTAACTTATGAGGTGAGCAATTAGCTAAGTACTGAGGGAGAACAGCAAAAGAAGCTTTCATATCTTCCGCCTCCTCTTCTCGCCAAATGGGGTAGAACAGCGACACTCAGGAAATGACAATAATAACGGTAATAACGCGTAAAAGATTAATAACATAATAACATTCTTCGGATCAGGAAGTCACGAGACCTAAATCTTTTAAGACGCTTCCACAATCTTTATGAGGAGGGGAGGGGGGGGAGGGAAGGAGAGGGGTGGAGGGAGGGTAGGCTTGGGTCTGGGCGGGGGGGCAGTTGGGGGGGGGGGGGGGGGGCGCGCAGCAACACCGCAGGATGAAGTAAGCAAAGGATTTCAGACACTTGAAATTGGAGCCGAAAACACATAGGTTCTCTTTACAGTCAAGCTGTCGTCTGCATAAGATGCTTTTTTATTTCATTTTATTTTACATCCGAAAAATCATAAGGAGATATATTAATAATGACATATATAGGTTATAGCATATTTAGATGGACAGGTTTCTGTCTAAGTTTAACATATCCGCCAGCGGCCTGAGAAGGTGAACTTTTAGCCATACGACACACAACGCAACGCTTAACATAAAAAAGTTAATACAAATTTCCAGATAGGATTTTTCCCTAAAATAATTTTAGTGAATTTAATTAAGAACCCATACTGTGCATCTTTTTTTCATAAACCCATGATGGGTCTTGAGGTTTGTATGAAAATGTGTCAAAAACGCTTCCAGATTTAATTGATGCTCGATTAAGTGAGGGTGTTTCCATAAGAAGAATCAAATGCCATAGATAATTGATAAATATCTTAAATCTGTGGGTCGTATGAGCTCCCCTCCAACGTTGATGGTGAGCATTTAAAGTGGACAACATTGATAAATTCGGTCTACGTACATTGCATATAAAACATAAACAAACGACTGAAAGACAAAACTGAGAGAGAAAGCGAGAGAGAGAGAGAGGGGGGGGGGGGAGTGTTGAGAGAGAGAGAGGGGGGGGGGGGTTGGGGGGGCGGGGGGCGGGCTGGCGATCTGGCCTTTAAATATGAACATATTTTATTCCATGTGTCAGTTTGTGTTTTCGTCTTGAAAAACCAATAAGTTAATAAATACATAATTGAATGTAACATTTCTTCACATTTAAAATTTGAGAAGGAAAATAATTGACAATAATGAATAGCAGTTTTACCACATTATGATACCTGTCTATCCTCCCTAGAAATGGTTGAAATTTAAAAGAACACTACTACAAGAAAGTCAGCTAAGTCATGTTCAAGACTTTACCCTAAAGCACACTGATAATTCCTAAACAATTCATAGGTTGTTAATATTTGGTGGACTAAATATGAACACAGAATTTTATCTACGTTCCTATTTCCCTAATCATTAGGACGTTTTTGTACTGTACTACATTTAGCAGTAAGGTTTTAGAGCCTTCATTAAAATGTACACGGGAAAAATTTTCTACAGGGTACAACACGATTCTGTACATAACAGACTTGTATAGTTTCAAAGTACAGTTATTGTTCGTATACATAATATATACACATAATAATCTTGTACATGTATAGCTATGTGGATTTCCACTTATCTTTTCCGGTCACAGCATGGTGGTGCTGCATGGATGACAGCCTTCATTTCGGGCAAATAAATAAGTGAGTTTTTTAGTTTTTCTCCCTTTTCAGCATCAACATGCAGTCATGCAGTGACTAAATTGTGTCTCCATTGTACCTCGTGTTGTTGGAAATTCTTTGAATACATGGATTTGGAGTCTAGGTCTTTGGGCAGTACTATGCGCGAACACATTCTTAAGTTATACGGTCTGTCATCACAAGAAGTGTTTACTGTCATTATCATCTCAATACTTGAAAATTCACAGAGTCGAAAACCATTTAGTAAAAATACCTTTGTTTTCCATAGAGTGCGTTTCAGCGCTGGCAACTCCTCGACCGCATGATGTTACAGAAGTGTCCAATATATTTATCTCAGGATTGCATGTACATACATTCACGTCTGTGGCAACGAGAGCCTACGGTTTAATCAAGTCCATGCTCAGACTGCCAGTCGCTGGCCTTATATACAGTATGTATCCAGAGTAAAAATACCTTGGTTCTAGCTTCTGGGCGATACGTAACACGCCTATATTGAACTAGCGGTTTCGACCTTTTCATAATCAGCGCTATACTTTTGACATGCTGACCCATGCCCTGGTTTTAGTTTGGTGCATAAGTTTAGACTATAAGTTCCAGATAAAGGTCAATAACAGTACAACTGTTTCATGCCACAGTACCAGTCCTTCCCGGAACAATTGAGCGAGAGGAAAGGATCTATGAAATGTTCTGAGTAGTGTACTGTCCGCGACATTCCAATGGACTCCATCTCCACTGATGAGCCTTGGCAGCGGTTTTATCTTGTTATGAGTCTCGTATGTATAAAAAAAAAATATTTGTGACGTCATCATCAACATGAAATAATCCGCCTACGCGGACCTGATATCATCAGCAAAACCTCAAAATCTTTATTTGTTCAATGTTTTAATGCCAGTGTCTCGTCAAAAAACATCGCCAAAACATGATAGATCGTTTCACGTCTATTTCATTCAACCCATATAAGAATTTCAAGAGGTTTCTGTTAGTGTGCCTGAAAGAGACTGCGCTCACCCCAGTACAAGTTTGTTCTTCCAAGTGACAGCTTTCGCGCGTGTTGTCTTTAACAATTTTTGTGAAAATATTCCATCCGTTTACATAATATTCACAAGCCGATCTTTTGCGTAACCGACCTAAATGAAGGCACGAGAACATATTTTCTGTTAATATATGCAAACAAAAAAATAGATAAATAAACGCCCAGAAATGGTGGCCATAAGCAAGCTATGCTATTTAGGATCATATGATTACGTCTACATTTTGTTAGTACAAAGTATTTTTCGTGATCAAGTAATCATGTTTCTATGTAAAATAGGAAATGTCATTATACGCTCATTTTAATTAATCGAGAGCAGAATTCCTTGCATGAATGTTAGATATATTATGTATCGAAGCCTTTTATATTCTCTGTTAATGCACTCATTAGCTTCCATGTGGATGTCTATCATTGGACACATCTGAAGAATGAATGCACCATTCAGGCATTCAAATAAGGAAAGGCTAATATATCATGTCATATAAAAATATCTTGCATTTTTCATCACTTGATTAGATTTGATTTGATTTTCGTCTTTAAGACAAATCTCTTCATCTGGCATTTCAGTGGAAAGACGTAGGCAGACCTCCCGTAAACCAGAATTTAACGGAAATATTAATGATGTTCTTCGCTTGGTGCTAGAAACATCGGCATCAAACCAACCACATAAAATGAGTTTTTAATATAATGCTTAGCGAAATCAAATAAGCAAATGCCATTACTATCATTTTTGATGATCATATCTATGAAATTTAATAGCTTTAAAGCAAGAACTCAAAGGGGCCAACTTTTAATTCATCAATGGCGTCCTCTCAGCTCAAAAATCCAAACCTAGTAGAATACTAAATGAATTTCAGAATTTTTCTGATGATTATTATTCTTATATACTAGTTTAAATAATACGTACATACTTAGGTATTTTGCAGTTACATCACTTACTTATGAAAGGTCTTACTTGTTTTGATGTAATTACGGTTAATTGACGCCTGCTTACTATATAAGTTCACAAATAGCAAAGGCGTTTTATTACAGTTTGTTTCCATGGGTAAAAATTTACTCTAAATGTGCTCCTCAAATAATGCCAAAATATTCCAAACGTTTACAACAACTGTCAAGACAAAAAGTGAAATGAATTTAATAGTAAACGCTTTGAATTTAAAGTTTTAACTCTAATGATCGCTTACCTCAGACGTCTTTAATTCATATAATATGGTCTCTTCGTCCGATGTTCCTGCGGAAGGGCAATGAATGCGAGTTAAATATGCCAAGGCTACTTAAGAGCATGAAAAAACATGTGCATACACAAACAGGCAGGAAGACAGATATACAAACAGACAACTGGGCCTAAAGACACAGACAGTCTCGTTAAAAGAATTACCAGCAGTTCTTGGCAGTAATAAATCACACGCGAGTCATCAATTAAGTAATAGAAAAACTAATGGGTGTTCACCACAAATTGATCTGTCAACATCGTAAATAACTTTTCCGAAAACGACTCGAAGCACTCTCCCTCTCTCTGTCTCTCTCTCTCTCTCTCCTCGTATATAGTATATATAAACACTCACGCATACACACACACACACACACACACACACACACATACACACACACACAGATATATATACATATATATATAATTATATATATAGTATCTATATATATATATGTGTGTATATATATTAATAAAAGAACGTCATTCAAATTGTTTGTCCTTGAAAGCTAGTAACTTTTTCATATAAATAACTTCGGTAAATACCATTCAGTTGGAATGAAGTCCTCATAGTAATTGCACTATTGCACAAAACAATTGTGTATGTGATAAGATAATATATATATATATATATATATATATATATATATATATATATAAATATATATGATATATATAATATATATTTCATATATATATATTTGTGTATATATATATATATATCATATATAGATATTATATATATGATATGTGTGTATATTAACTTATCACAAATGGACAGTTTGTCTTATGCAATGCTTATATCCGTTTATTAAATAGCCGACGTTTCGTGTAAGGAGTATAATATACTACGTACATTTACTTATTAACACCATATTTACTTCTAAAGCAGAGCATAGAGGGTAAAGACAACAGCGAAAACAGGGGGCACAAGACACCTACCCACATTGGTAGCACAAGGCAAATTGAAACCGAGGACGAAAAATGTGACAAGATACACAGGGTCAAAAACTGTTATGTATGAACAGCATTGTTGATGATGACTGGTGGTTGAGAGTAGGAACAGTCAGTTTAATCATTATGGAATCGAGGGTTGGTTAGTTCCTGTGTCCTTTGTGCTCTTCCCACGATACGCAAGTCTTTGGCCGTATTTTTAAATGCCACCTTCCCTCTTCGATGAAGAGGCTGCTCGTGAAATCCCTTCGTGGAGCGGTATTTTAAAAACATAGGCGAAGCTCCTCCATGAAGAGGAACTGTATGGGAGGGTTGGTACGCCGGAGGTGATAAACATCTCATTCGGATCGGACGACGGCTATTCCACTTCTATCCCACTTTATGCTGATATATATATATATATATATATATATATATATATATATATATATATATATATATATATATAAATATATATATATAGCTTTATCACTTACACAATTATTTTGTGCATTAATACATTTACTACAGCAGAGTCCAGCTGGCTTTACAGCTAAGCCCGCCTACTGATTACGTCACGACCATTCATTGAAGCTGATTACTTCGAATTAGTTAAGAAAAGTTCTTTACTCTCTGAGTCTTTTAATCTTCATTTATTTTGCAGTGGTTGTTTTGCCGAACTAAAATACGTTGTGCTGATTATAATATAATCCAAGAGGAGGTGAAAGACGATTCTGTTAGTGCTGTGAAGTTCATACGCACCCGGCAGCCAGGAACTTGGGAACGCTAGGTCTTTTTAAGTACAAAGACAGCCTTTTACAAGAATGTAAATAAGACTATATATGCATTGAAGTACTGAAAAAATGGACTACTAAAATATTTGGCATATGTTATACGTTTCAATACTTACATTAGTTATGCGGCTCTCTATTAAATTTACAAAAAACATACGAAGAGGTTAGTGAAGAGGTGGTCAAGACTTCCTCTTCGTTTGCAATAATTTTCATCCTCCCATCACTTTCGTCTTCGCCACGAAGACCTGCTTCGCGGCACAATAATACCGTTTCAGCCGCGGCTAGCTTCTTCGTCGATGTCTGTTTAAAAATACCGCCCTTTGGCGTCTATACGTGTTTTACATGTTTTGCTATGATTCCTATTTTCGATTGACAGAGATTTGATGGTCGGCTTCCCGCTCTTAAACTGACCCCTGATGAGAGGAAATTCGGATCTTCAGCATCCTTTTGGTACATCCGATGATGTCCCCAGAATATATCTGAATCTAAGGGATTATTGTATATAGACGTAATCTAGGAATCTATTGAATATTACTATTGAGAAACAATTTCTCTTAGAATAACAGGCAATAAATGTAATTTCATATATATATATATATGTATATATATATACACACACACACACACACACACACACACACACATATATATATATATATATATATATATATATATATATATATATATGTTATATATATAAACATATGTCTGTGTGAACAAGATGTTGGTATGTTAGTTACTTCGTGAGTTTTATTACTTGGCTTTAGACACAAACAAGAACCACTTATTTTTTTTCTTGTAATAACTCATTGTCTGCATCAGATGATTTATCCGTTTGATTAAGCGGTGTCTGCTTTCAATTAGATTTTGTTGAACGACTGAAGGCAATATTTTCTCTGATTAAGACATCCATCACAGACCAAACAAATAAACGGTTTACATTCAGTAATATATATATATATATATATACGTATATACGGCTTGTCATTATAAAATAAAACCTAAAATTCAAATGACGACCCATATGAAGATATTTGACACTATAGCTGGAGAGAACCATCCCCGCCATCAAAGTCAAGGGTGGGATTTATTCGTTAGTGGTCTGTTGATTTATGTCTATATTATATTTATATATCTATATAATAGTATATATATATTATATACATATATAATAATTTATATCTATAATAAGTATAATATTATCTATATTATATATATATAAGTATATTATATTATATAGTTATATATAATATATAGTATACATATATATAGATATATATATTAATATATAATACATTATTAATTTATTATAATATATATATAATATATAATATATATTACATATATATGTATAATATATATATTATATTCTTATATATATATATATATATATATCTATATATATATGATATATATATATATATATATATATATATATATATATATATATATAGTATATATATAATATATATATATAATTAATATAATATAATATATATATATATATCTGAAAGTTAAGGACTGTGTGGGGTTATACTATGACGAAATTACATTTGTTGCCAGTTTTTTTAATTTTAATAATAATGGTTTTCCACTATATATGTATATATATATATATATATAGTATATATATATATATATATATATATATATATATATATAATAAGCAATGTAATGTTGTGTTAATAACTCCGTTAATCTAAACCGAACTTTGATGTTGGAAAAGCTTATCTCCTGAATCAAACGTAAATCATTTTTGTGAACTAATCAAGCTTTGCTTGGACTCAATAATTCCCACTTAAAAGGTTGGATTGGTTATGTAAGCTCCTTTCTCCTTTATTCTTGCTAAGCTGTGAATAGAGCTTTTAAAATATAATTTCATACAGTTCCTCCCTGATAGTATGAAACCAGTATTTTGTATTTAATGATTGCCTGAACCAATTTATAGCAACCCCTAGCAATATCTTGCCAGTAAGATATTTCTTTTGCTTGGATGGTCCTGTTGTTATTCATTGTAAAACTACTTTGGCTATTTTATAAAAGTATACTGCACGTAGAACACCAATAGCAAATATCACATAATTTTTTTTCTCTATTTTTATTTATTTTGTTTTTCGAGCGTTAAAATTAATGCCCCTTAATGCAATGAACATTTGTATATTGTCAATTCCCTGGAAAAATTGCCTTACCACCAACAAAGTTAAGTATATCTTAGTTTAACCAAACCACTGAGCTGATTAACAGCTCTCCTAGGGCTGGCCCGAAGGATTAGATATTTTTACGTGGCTAGGAGTGTGCAGCTGTGTACAGCTGGATGGACAGCAAAGTGACTGGTTCCCAGTTGGAAGTGGGCTAAGACAGGGATGTGTTATGTCACCCACCTTGTTTAATGTATATATTGACCATATAATGAGAAGAGTGATGGAGAATGAAAACAGAGGGGCTAGTATTTGTGTGAGTTTTTTAAGTTTTTTGGATTTGGACTTTGGATTTGCTGATGATGTTGCGTTGGTTGCTGATACGTGGCTGGTGCTGGTAGGTATGGTAATGAGGATGGAGACAGAGACACAGAATTTTTGGCATTGAACATCAGCACAAAGAAGAGCGAGATCATGGTTGTGAGTAAGGATGATGATTGGGTGCACATGGAGGATATGACAATCAGAGGACAGGAACTCAAGCAAGTTGAGAAGTTTGTTTACTTGGGAAGTGTGGTAACAGCAGACGGGAGGCAAATTGAAGATATACAAAGAAGAAAACTAGGAGCAGCAAGAGCTTTTGAGGTTCTGAGAAAAAACGTTTGGTCGAGGCATGAAATCAGCTTGAGAACTAAGATGAGAATATTCAATGCAGTAGTACTACCAGTCCTGATGTATGGCTCGTCCACCTGGGCACTGACCAGAACAGAGGAGAAAGGTTGGATGCTTTTGAGATGAAAGCTGCTGAGAAAGAATACTTGGCATTAAATGGGATGATTATGTTAGAAATGAGACATCAGGGTGAGATTGAGGCAAAGGCCAGTCAGTACAGGTTGAAGAAGGGAAGGCTGAAAAATGGTTTGGACATGTTGAGGAGGATGGAAGAGAATAGAGACCCCAGGAGAGCACTGAGAGCAGTACAAATAGGAAGAAGACCGCTGGTAGACCAAGAACGAGGTGGATAGACATAATTGTCAGGGATCTTGAGGAATGAAATCCAAAACTTAGAGGAAGCGAGGGAAATGGCTCGGGATAGAGACAGATGGAGAGGAACTGTATCAGCCTTATGCCACTGGCCAGTGGCGGGAAGATAAAGTTAAAAGTAGTAGGAAACTAATTGGTCACCTAGCAACGGGACCTACAGCTTATTGTGGTATCCGAACCACATTATATAGAGAAATGTATTTCTATCACCAGAAATAAATTCCTCTGATTCCGCGATGGCCGAGCCGAGAATCGAATTCGGACCACCGGAGTGGTAGCCGAGTGCGAAAACCACTCATCCAACGAGGAACTTTACCACCAACAATCCCAACAATCAGGCAGAAGCGAACAAACAGTTCTTTAATCGCGCGAAGTACACTTTTGATTATTAGCTATAACCAAGGCTCCAACTTTTTCTCCAGAACTAGAATATATATATATATATATATATATATATATATATATTATATATATATATATATATATATATTATATATATATAATTATCATATTATATATATATACTATATATATATATATATATATATATATATATATATATATATATATATATTGTTAGTGCGTAATGCACGTCTTGTCCTGACTGGTCAGTGTTATGCGGGAGAAAGCGGCCAAAGACTAAAGGTCAAAATGGAGGAACACAGAAGAACTTGTAGTCAGGTAGAAATTAGAATGCAGTGGCAACCCACACGTCAATTAAACCTAGGGCCCGGAATGGTGTTGATGTAGTCAGCAATAGTAAATAAGAGTAGCGGTGGGAAGATACGAAGTTAGGTAGAAGGTGAACACACGCCCATCTATATAACACTTTCTTACAACAAATGTGCGACAAAGGAGGAACAAATCGCAGATCTATTAACATTCAAAGTAGCAAAACGCCTTTTCTGTCACACTTCATGGTGTCACTACTCTTCTCTTCTCTTCTGTTCTCTTCACAGGTATTTGTGTCGGAGACAAATAATGACACTCGTGGCACAGGCAACTATGCAGTTACCAGATAACAAAGACGTTTCTTATATAGCAAGTGGCACAAAGAAGGTCGTTCAGACTCAGGAACATGATGCTTAGATCATTTTCCCGGGCCCCAACCATTCACTTTTTATCGTGTTTTCTGCTTAACTTTAAGAGGAAATTTTTAACATCAGCCTTCGCTATGTTCATGTGACTATATGAAAAATTTCTGTCAATACTTTGCTCTGACGAAGATTGTTAGTAGTAAGCAATGGCTCAGGTTTATTAAATTATATCAACGAACAGTCGAAATACTGTGGATTTTATCCCTTATATTTTTTTTGTACGTGATCACACTTACAGATGTTTTTAAAACTGTCTTCTCTTTCAAGAAATAGAGAAACAACACCTATATACGAGTTCATCGAGCGACTCCGTCACCTCCGCCTAGCGATGGAGGAGATGTTTTTAAGAGTTCCCTTTCACTCCCGTGAAAATGCATAGCTGTCTTTCCTCCCTTTTCCGTAGTACTCTTACTTCGGTTAAGAGTAATTACTTACACTAGGAATGAAAACACTTGCATTTACTCTCTCACTTACTTTCTGGATACGTGAATTTCTTATTCAGGCAGAATCAAGATTATTTTACACTTCTCTTTTAAATAAAATTATTGGTTTAAACTGAAAAACATTTATTCGTAAAGAATTACAAAACTATCAACGGACTTTTCGCTCAAATGAATAAACACAAAACAAAAGCGATTACTGAATGATGATCACCAGACGCAATTAGCAACGAGATGGTACGGTTCCACTAGATTCTATTACAAATATGTGTGCATAAATAATAATAAAAAATCAAATTAAAAATGATAAAAAATAAAAGGTAATACGAATACGACACATGTTAATGTCTTCCAGCAGAAAAGTAATGATATAGATAAGTCAGAAAACACAATAATGCCATTTTTTGATAAAAAATAAAAAAAAAATAGGAAATAATATTACCAGAGAATTGTCCTGGAAAGGAAAACATTGTGCTCTGGTTTACTAATGAAACAGGAGCAGTGGAATCCAAGAAAAAGACACTATAGCGTGGCGTCGGCAAGAACGTAAACAAAAAAATTCACAGAGTACCGGATGTCTCTAATAACAATGTAATTCCAAGCGGCGAGACCGGGAATAGTTGCATCATACAGCGAATTGATGTGCAAACAAGAATAAATTATACTCCTTTGTGTGCTCAAGAAAGCAATACTCTTTGAAGGTACTCTGCTTCCCTACCGACTGATCGGATAACGAGCAAGAGCGACGAGCCTTACGTTAATTTGCAGAGGAGCGAAATATAATAAAACGTAAGCTCAGGACACAAACAAAAAGAGGATAAAAAGTTGATTACGTTGCTTGATTTTGCAACACGGAATTATCCGTCCCGGCTCCGGTAGAATACAATCTATCGAGATGGGCTAACCAGCATACGACATGCATACACTCGCACAGATGAAACAGGAGTAGTTAATAATAATAATAATAATAATTAATAATAATAATAATAATAATAATAATTAATAAAATAATAATAATAATACCCACCACAAAGAAAAAAATCATGACAAGCAGATAATGACATGAACTTCGGATAAAAAGTTCACAGTAAATTTCAACACAAACTCTACAATGAAAAGCGACCAAAAAAGGTATACCCAGTTAATACACATATGACAAAAATACTGATAAGAATGATACTGATAATACTATCAGCTCCCCTTTTTATCTTAGCAAACCTGACTCGAGATGTTATCAGAGTCTTACTACAATAATGTATGATCCTACAAAAGGGACAGTTTGAATGTTTCTGCAGAAATTACAAAATTGGTGAAACAAGCACTACGGTCAGTCGGTGTATGATGGTTTTCGACATCTTCATGAGTATAAAGACGTAACATGGTTATCACACACCGGGAATATACCACCGCTGACATAACGATCCCCCAAAGAAAACAATTTAATGAAATACGTGTGATTGGCAATAGCATAACGGAGTTCAAGGGCTCTTTCCCGCAATTTGTCACAGAAATTATAACTCCATTTAGGGACTATTCCAGCTACTGTGATAGATAAAACTGAAGGTTTAATTCATAAACATTACATAGCAAATGTTTGAATTACACACTCATATGCGTGGATTCTTCCCAGAAAAGCATATTCAATTTCCCATTATATGCAACAGATAAAAGCCTAAGGTTTCTACTCTGTAAGGCTTTGCTTCCAACCACTACTTAAGACAAGCTTAAGGTCCAATAAAATTTAAAACCCCTGGGCACTTGTCCACGTATGTCGCTCGTAGTTGACTTGTGGGTTTCATCCGTCAGTTCTTTACTTGCCGCGGGAACTCCTGGTCGCAATTAGGAGTGTTAAGCCTGACAGGAAAGTTGAACGACAACAGGACGTTAACTTTCTGAGCTGGATCATCGTTTAGCTTGTTGTGAAGGTCGCCGGGATTCTCAGAGGGAGCCTTTTCTTGGCACGACCGACTCTTAATGAGAAATGTTTGCCTCAACTATTGTTTTTTTCCAAGCAGTCCTTGGTAGGCCTCTTTTGAGGGCAAACCTAACAGGTCCTTAGTCCTTTGCATCCAGAGGGTAGCATAGGCCTAGGATTGCCCTAGGCATTCACTGGCTGTTGAACTTTGGCCAACCTATCAGGATAGGAGCTTAGCAATGGAACGTCATACCCTAAGGTAATGTTATGAAGGTCAAATGTGGATGTCATCCATGGGTGTGTGTCCCATGCCTTGGGGACTTGAACAAGTTCCAACCAGCAGAACTAGGGATTTCTGTTGTCACACACTTGCATGGAGGACTGGGTCATCCTCAAAGTTGAGTGATATCCATCATTCGCTAAACTGTCTAAGGGTTATCTGGATGGGATCACAGGTCAAAGTTGGCAGTGTCTCTTGGAAGGTTTATAAACAAGGCAGTAATCTTTAGAAGGGAAGTTTGTTTTTATTGGTGCACCTTGCCAACCTCCCACGGAAACATCTCCTTAATGGATGTCCCAGCATCTCCCGTTCTTAGCTGTTCTCTTGCTAGTGCCACATGGGTGATGTGTACCGACAAGTGTGTTGGTCTTTATATAATATTATATATATAATATATATATATATTTATACATATATATATATATATATATATATATATATATTATATATATATATATGTATATATATATATATATATATATATATATATATATATATATATATATATATATATATATATATATATATAATTATATATATATATTCACATTCAGATCAAGGGCAGGAATACGTAAGCAGACGACACGGTAACTGTTTTCCAACGTTTCATGATTTGTAATCACATCATCGGGGAGATCAACGACATTAAAATACAATATATTAATATAAATTCATTAAAAGACTTTTAATGAATTTATATTAAAATGTAAATAGCAGGTGAAGAAAACTGATAAAAAACAGAATACAATAAGATAAAATAGTTAAGATCAGACAACACACTTAATTAAGTATAGACGCACTTAGAAACACAAAACAGTAAAAACCAGACAACATACTTAAATACATAAGCACTTCAGAAACACTGGAGGTTAGTTTACCAGTCCAGAGGCTAAGGACACACTAAGAATTTTTTTTCTTTCAGAGAAAGGCAGAGAGTTAAGACAAATACAAGGGTACAGCGGTTGTTTGACAGTTCAACGAGGGAACTCGTTGTTTAATATTTAGTATTTCACAATAAGTAGTTTTTGTGGATTGTTTGTATAACAAATAATCTTAAAATCTTAATTGCTGATTTCCGTATTGCATTTAATGGTATGGCTGCGTATATTAGAGGATTCTGGATTAGTTAATCGGCCACCGGTTCTATAACTATTGAGTTATACACACACACACACACACACACGCACACACACACACACACACACACATATATATATATATGTAATTATAGATTGTTTGCAATATATTTATGTTTATATATATATACAATATATATGTAATATATATATATATATAGATTTAATATATATCTCTATATATATATCTACATATATATATATATATATATAATATATATATATATATAATATATATCATATATATATAATATATAATATATATTATATATATATGTATATATATATAATGTGTGTGTGTGTTTATATGTGTATATAGAACAGAGATAGCGAGAGAGGCAGAGAGGGGTCTGGGCTATACTTGATAGTCTTTAATTAGCTCTGTGTCAGTATAAGAGTTTTGCTGAAATATTAATTTTTTCCTGCATTTTCTACTGCATACGAGAGTAATGCACCAAACTATATGTCAGTTCTATACAATTGAGGAACTATAGTAACAGTAGTTTGCAGACTTGGTTTATTACAGATAATGAGTTCTACTTCATGATACACATCAGTCATGGTAAGACATGTAAAACATTATGAGTCGAAATTTGATCGCCAGGAACTAATCATTCTGCAGAATGGTGTGAGAACTGATTGCTGTGTTTACTGATTTGCCCCTGAAAAAGAATGGGTTTACAAATTTCTATTCCAGTAAAATAGTGCACTTTCTGGAAATAATCTCAGACAGTCAATGAGATCCGTAAGTTCATCTTCCGCAATTTCGGGGAATGTTTGCCTGTTTTGAGTAACGGCAGCAATGTTTATAATACCGCTGATTCATATGTTGGCCGTTGTGAATATCTATACTATGATACCCAGTCATACTGGAGTCTGGTCACAGCTTATGAACAAGGGGAACATGTTAACTAATCTCATCGCATGACTCCTTTTCAAAAGTGGCTAGCTGGAAACGTTACTGTTTGACTTGCTCCATTTGTAGCGTTTGTCTACTGTTGCCTCAACGCTTTTTGTTGATATTTCAGTAACGACCCGGCGTACATTTCGGCTCATCTAACTCAACCATGGAGAATTCTTTCGTCTTCTGATGACTGGCGTTCCTTTCTTTCTAGAGAATCCTTTGTAATGCTTGACATTTTTTTTTTTTTTTGAAGATATTCTCTGATGAATTTTTTTTTGAACTTTATTGCGTCAATTCTTTGAATTTTCTTGTAATGCTGGACAGCTTGGATATTCGACGCTTTTTGTCTCATGGTCTGTGAAGATGTAACTGTCAATAAGCTTTCGAAGGTTCATATCATAAGCAGGTAAGGTATGAGAGCAAGAAGGAAGTTGTATTTTTCAAAAGCATATGTATTTTAAGTATTTACATACAGAAATGTACTTACGTATTATGGATATGAACGAATTCACGTATATCAAGTATAAACGTGTGGAATATACTTATCCAGAATATCCACCGTATTCTTACAGTTTGCAGATTTCACTTAAAAATAAATAATAGCTTAGATATGTTTGCTACCATTATTGTGAAAAAAATTATGTTTTTTTCTCTCTCTCATTTATTAATTAAAAGTAAAAAGCCTCATTGGTAATAACATGGGGTTTTGAAATATCTCAGATTTTATGTGGAAGTTGTCGCTTTGTTCATTTTATTGGTAATCCTTTAAAATTTGCTCTTGAGAGCTGTTTGGCTGTGAGCGGCAAGCTCTTCTTTGGAAACACGGAATATTCTAGGATTTAAATTTAAAACTCCAGCTTCGTGTTCTTAATCTCACCTGTAAAATCCAGGACTCTGTTTTGTCTTACTTTTTCTGAATTCCTAGTTCCTCCTGTGAAGCACGATGGTGTACTGCAAGAAGAAAAAGTAAACTGCTCTTTGGTTGGCTGAGCTAATATGTTTTGTCGCTGTTCAAAGAAGGTTTTCAACCCAGTGCAATGAAGATGCACACCACATAGGAATTGTATATTCATTAAAAAATGTATAATTAGTTTTACTTCTTTCACTGAACTGTTAACAGAAGGTAAGTCGTGTATGCTAATCCTCTTCTAAGAAATTTTGATGCATCTGGATTCTGTAAGCTTTCATTTTGAGTTTTTTTTTTTCAGCAGCATCTTATGCACAATCGATTTTTAAAGCCTCATCTCCAAAGATGCTCATCTCAAACTCTTTTGTAGACTTCATTCAAAGGATTGTTCTACAGATGCTACAGTTCCTTCATCAACATATGGTCTAACAGATCTGCTTTCTTAAAATTCTTCATCCACCTGACTATGTAATTCCTGTGTGGTGCTTCTTATTTGTGCTGGGTTGTATGCCTTCTTTGGGCAGCGACATATTAGCTCCGCCTGCCTAAGAACACAGCTTACTTTTTCATCTAGTGAAGCCATGCGTCAACAACATTTCCGGAAAAAAAAGTTTCAGGAATTGTGAAAAATATTTTATAAAAACAGATAATAGACGAGAAGAAAGAACAGAAAAACTAGACACATCTAGCTTTCTTATCCCATTTATAGATTAATTCTATCATGTATAGTTACGAAGCTACAAGCATTTTGAATTGTACCTTGACTTTATGGGACACCCTGTATGTATGTATGTGCATATAAATAAATAAGGAAATAAATAAATAAATAAATAAATAAATATATATGTATATATATATATATATATATATATATATATATATATATATATATATATATATAGTAAGAGAGAGAGATAATACTGAAGTTCTTAACATCTGTTTCGAAAGCTAATTTCAAAGCATACGGAGAATATTAATGTTAAAATGTTAAACATTCATGAAAAGAACAATTCCTAAATCCGTCAGACGATCATCGGGAAGGCCAGAGAATTTAATTACCTCGATGTGGGCCATGAAACGAGATTAAAGTTCTCTTCTTGAGCAAATAAAGTTGTAATGAAGAAAATCATGTTGGAAATGAGCAATCCTTATTGCTAATTAACAGGCCGGCCTCCTGGAGTGCATGCACATATACGGCGCTTTTCCATTTATATATATTACCTCAACTTTTCTTAAAATGCTAAAGAATTTTCACTGATAAGCTAAACCAAGAAGCGTTTTTCATATTTATGCCAGTTACCTCCTTGCTTTAAGCACTTAAATATCTTCTTCGTTTCTGTCATAGACATGCGTGTAGCTTTAAGAATCTGATCTCTCTCTCTCTCTCTCTCTCTCTCTCTCTCTCTCTCTCTCTCTCTAGTGTGTATATATATATATATATATATATATATATATATATATATATATATATATATATATATATATATATATCTAGTTATGTATGTATGAGTGTTTATATGGAAATAGACATAGACTCACAAAAAATGTATAAAACAGGAGTCCTAATACTATGACAGTATCGTCTGTATGTTATACATCTTTTGCGCTTGCTCTAAATTTTAGAGACAAACTCTAACCGAACAACTGCCTCAATTTGCCTATTATTCTGAGCTCTCACAGAGAACGTAATCACTTTGTATCCGTAGAAGCATATTTCACGTATTGAAAAAGACTTGAACTAAGTTAAATTTGATGTGTGTGCCCCAGAAAACACTCCCGCATTTATTGATTGATTCATCATTTTATTCATTAATTACATACAGGTAATCTAGTTTGAAAACTTGACTTACAAACTGTTTGATCAGTCTGCTGCTTCTTAGTATTTCCACTAACCAGCTCAAAATCGTCTATGAGATTTTCACGGGTTTGATCCCCCCTTTTGCTTGAACTCGTATGCATCTTACTCTATCTTCAATTTCATCATTAGGCTTTCCAGCAGAATGAATCATATATATAGTTTTGGATGTGTGATAAGAGTCGAGAGAGACATAAAACGAAGGGGGCTAGTATCTACAAATGCGACATGAACTGTGGGTCCCTCTGAGGCTTCTGTTTTTGGTAAGTATTCTCCTCAATCTTGACAGCGTTGTTGAATCATATCGTGCTTGCGCGTTTGCCTTTCTTTACCTCTTGACGGGGATTTGTGTTTTCACCGAAAAGGCATTAGCCTCTCGGCATTCTGCCACATGTTATTACACTATTGCACTAGTTTAGTCTTCCCCGAGAACATCTGATTTAGCACATTTGTCCCCTGAGGAACTGTGACAAACTGTCTCTCAAATCGGTTACTTCAGCTTTGATGAAGAAACGAAGGAAGTTGTTCTCCGATGACCTGAAGCTTTTTCTCCATCAGCTGTGCATTGCAATCTGTTAATTAGAATCACGCAATCAATGCTTCAGTTGAGAGATATTATAAGTCTATTTACATTCTCTTGTATCGTATATTGTTCATTCAGCATACAGTGCTTGTGTTACTTGTCTTTCTATTACTATCCCTGTATCCCTCTCATGTAATGAAACTAAACCTATATTGCCGTTTTATTTTCACTAACAGCAGTTTTTCATTTCACCTATTGTATATATAGCTAATTGTTTGGTTCTGGGTGAAAAAGTGCCTATGGCTATGTATGAATTTTGAGAATATTATTAGGTGTGAAAATATTCATTCAGTGATGAAAAATAGGGTATTTTCAGCTGTGACTCAGCGTCGTGTAGGCTACCTAATCAATTATTTAGCCACATAGTTTTCATTGCTCAATTTGACTTCATCTCTTACCATCCATTTCCTAAAGAGAAATTGTAAAAGTAATTCACAAAGAATTTTTACAACGTTAAAAACAATGTATTTTAGATGAAAATGTATGTAGTTCTGGATTTGGTATAATGTTTGGTAAATAATTTATTGAATAAAAACTTAAAAAAAAAAAACTCCCATTTCACTTCGTCAAGCAGACTTCTTTGCTCTCACCACCAGCGCTCTTTATGAATGATTTAATGTTTTCTAAACACCTGTTCTAAGCCGTCCGGAATATTTTTTTACATTTCTTTCTCGAGGGAGACCTTCCTACTTCCTAGCGTACTTTACCTTCGTCCCAAGAATGCTTCGCCTATGTACTTGGCTCCCCCACCTCCAATAACTCCTAGGCGGGCCAGCCACAGAACTCTCCTCCATCTCCCTCCTACTCACTCAATCCCTTCACGGCCCCACCCCCTCCCCATTTGCCCCTTACAAGCATCCCCTTTGCTACCTGCGCCCACCTGTGGTTTCTCAGTATTTAATGAATCTTAATAAGTTGTTGATTTTAGGTCTTATCTCAAGTCCATCGACGTTCGAAGAGTCCCCCGCGGGGGGCCTTGGGGTATACTTAGGGAATTATACTCTCTCTCTCTCTCTCTCTCTCTCTCTCTCTCTCTCTCTCTCTCTCTCTCAGTTTCCTCGTTTGTTCCCCGTAATTTTTACGACTCCATACCATAATTCCTTTTCTTGTCCACAACGTTTCAGAAGCGTGTTTTCCAGCAATAGGTAGGATTAGACGTCCTTCAAGAAAATATTATTTTCTCATCGAATTTCGTTACACTTTCATGTATAGCGAAAATGTTTTACCAGACAGTGCCAGTAATAGCAATGGTATCCATGTTTTCCTGACAAGTGTGATCCTTGTCATAATCACGGGAAAGGGGTGATTCAATCAGTTCTTATTTCATATCCTCTTGGAAGAAAGTATTGGGAGTTTTATCGAAATTGAGGGGGGAATAAAATCTCTCTCTCTCTCTCTCTCTCTCTCTCTCTCTGTGTGTGTGTGTGAGTGTGTGTGTGTGTGTGTATTAAACCATCTCGACACTTAGGTGGGATTTGGCTGACCACTTTCACCGCTAATACAGACCTCATGACAGATTAAGAAAACGTGACCCTACACACCTGATCCATTGTGCCTGAAAGCATATTGCATTGAACTGCAATGTGGTCTCAGCGCGGTGAATTACGCTGCTGTTTCTCTTCCTATTTAAAAGAGAACGTTGACCTAACCCTATTATCAAGGATGAAATCCGGGAGATTTGGCAAGTGTCCAAGATTCATTTAGTGATAAAAACACGATTTTTTTTATGAAACACGCTGTATGTTCACATACCGTAGAGTTATGTACATTTGATTGTTAGAAATGGAATTCACTTTGTTTCGTAAGCAAACTTAATTTTGGACTCAAACGGCAAATTGAGGGAAGGTCGCTGAAATAGTATTATTTCTACTGGAGAAGGAT
>NC_061106.1:9080658-9105658 GCF_015104395.2 Macrobrachium nipponense | reverse complement strand
GATATGATTTGAAGCAGTGCCGCTCTATGTTAGAATTGCCTGTATCACACCTGTCTGTCCATCAGTGAAGCGGTGATCATTTGTGATCGTATATGATAAAATGCTTTAATTTCTCTCCCTCTCACCATTACTCTACTGTGTTTGCGTGAGTGTATGTGTGGCGCAGTCTGCGTGTCACTGATAGTGTAGAGGAAAGTTCCCCTGCTATACGCAGCATTTTTCACTAATTTCGTTTTATGGATCAACTCTAAATTTTACGTTGTTCTACGATGAGAACCGCTAAGGTACATGAGCAGAGTCCAGAGGTTCACACTGCCTTTAATTCCTTTCAACGTTGCGCGGTTTATGGACCTTTTGGCAGCGTCCTTTGATATCATCAGGCCAGTTAGATCTAAACCAACCTCACTATCAGGCGCATTGAAGGAAATTATGAATCGCTACCGAAGTGAAAGTTTATCTCGAGTTCGCCAGTAATTGTTATGTAGATGAAAATGTCAACCACTAGTGATGGCAATACCTATAGTGTCGAGGGTCCTTTTTCTATAGAAATTGGGAGACGGAGGGCTGTGAAGTGACCACCCTATATTGTTAGTCAAATACTCTCCTGGAGTCCATTTCCAACCGAGGGCTATTCTGGAAATGAAGTGGCTGCCATTGTAGGGTTAATTTAAAGGTCACGAGAGCTGTCGTCGACTCTAGTGTTTGTCAAATATTTTCCTCTACCCTCTTTAGCCAATGTGGGAAGGGGATAGAGGGTTTAATGGGCTGATTCTGTCAACAAGAAATCACATTTCTTGTCTACCAGGATATACTGGGAGGCGAACAGTACAAATATATCATGCCACTGTATATAATGGAGAGAAACAGAGTAATAAAAAAAATGTATTCCCCAATTTTATCATTTCTTATCTTGAGATTATCTAATCCATTATGTAAAGTCCATACCCATGTTGCGAACACATACAGAGGTTTAATTAAACTATACGGTTACGCAAGTAAGAATCTTACCGATGTAATTAGCTCACTTCTTGGGACATTACGATGTGCTTAGCAAACAAGACGGACAAATGGTTATTAAAAATTATGACATTGCCGACGGAGTCTGAAGAAAACGGTGAAGGTTAGTTCTGGAACCTTGGCTTTTAAGCCATACACAATTCACGTTTAGTCGACCTGGAAAAAGGAGGCCAGTGAAAAGACCACAATCGTTCGGTAATGGGCCTTTGAGAGATCTATAGGAATTCGAAAATGACTCTGGAATGTCATTGGACTTGGACTTCTGGCTTCAGGCATCTCATAAAGTACATTCTTTGACTTGCTTTCTATGGTGAGTGATTGTTAAAAGGGTAACAATGGCCCTAAAAGCCTTAACAATAGATCCAGAAACTAATATTGTACAGGATAATGGTTAAATGGCTTACAAAGCTGATTGAAAACGAAGGTAAGATGAATATTCCCTTGATAATGAAAGCCATAGTTATAAATATGGTCACTAGAAAGAGATATTCTATCGAACGATGTATAAAAGAGTAACTGGAATTTCCAGTTCCAAAAGGGAGTTCGTAGAAGTTAATATGCATCAGTAAGTGCCTTTTTAGAAAAGGCTTCCATTATCAACTAACCAAGGAAAGTGAAGAGTAATGAAAAATATTGCTTTCAGCCTTAAATGATAGACCATCAGCTGTTCGTTGGTTAATTTGAAAATAACGATATGCTTAAATATTATTTTCACGATTAATTTCTGTTATATTAAAACAATTCTCTTTCAGTATGCATTTAGGTTACACTTTATTAACTACTAACTATGGCATCTGTATTATAATTCTAGATGTCAAACTCAGTAATTGGACCAAGGTATAAAAAGTATATATGCTGGACTATCCAAGCACTTTCGAATATGCATAAACGACTTCCATTTATTTTCATTTTCTTTTACCCTGTTTCCATATATTAATTTTTAGAACTTTCAGGGTTTTTTACAATTATTTTAACAACCCTTTTTTGAAACAATCATATAATATCATTTTGTTCGTATATGTTCACATTTAATAACAAGTCTTGAATGGCTGAGCTTATGTTTGCTACTGATTGGATTTGTTTTCCTTTCAGTCCTTTAAGTTCCACTTAAGTCTTATTTGTTTGGAGCAGATGAGGGCCAATCACTTGTTAAATATTTTGACAGAAGAATTTCTTGTTTTGACATTCCCTCAGGGTCAAGTAAGTAAACAAGTTTTCGGTTTTACAATGTTCAGTATTTCCATCATTCCACCAGCATTGTTTTCTTCCAGTTTCATTTATTCTTTCGTGTTTTAAACATAGTGTCAGATGGGGACGTTTTCAAAAAACTTTCATTTTCTATTCTATAACATTAGGTTTCCTTATAGCTTCAAGCATAATGATCCTCTTAAGTTTTGGAGACTTACTAGTGATGAAGATGTAAGTCGTGTTATCAAGGATTATGAATGTTTCGTATTCAGTAATTCAAGATGCCAATCTGTGTCCTTGGAACACTGTGATCATGTTACTGTGCATAGATGTCCTAATTTTACACGCACGCACACGCTCACTCTCACACACACACACACACCAACACACACACATATATATATTATATATATATATATATATATATATATATATATATATATATATATACTATATATATATACATATATATATATATATATATATATATATATATATGATATATACACACACACTCATATATATTATATATATATATATATATATATATATATATATATATATACACATAAGGAATATATATATATAATATATATATATACTACACTCATATATATACATATATATATATATATATATATATATATATATATATATATATATATATATATATATATACACACACATATATATATATATATATATATATATATATATATATATATATATATATATATATATATATATATATATATAATGTAATGTGTGTAGGTAAATGTATGCACAACAAAGCCCTGCCCACATTTTGAATACACTTGTCACTCACTACATACCCTAAGATCCAAAACCACACTATGTAGAAATTCTGACATTCGAAGCAGGACCAACCGCTTTATGGACCTGGTAAAAGGTGACCGACGATTAAACCTAAAAACACTCTAATACATGCATTTACCTACCCTCTTTTACTATTCCTACTATCAGGAATAGTAAAAGACTACAAATACTTAACCAATCTCAACAGATTTAACCTTTCTTCCGTACACATTCAGTATCCTCACTTCACTTCCATAGAAGAGTCTTGGTTCAACAATCTACCCATACAGTATGGTATCGTTTTCTAACAACTCCTGTTCCTCAGGTCGTTGAGACCCATCTCATCCTACAATATAGTACCATTTCATACTGTCCTTTTTCTAACTTCATTCATTAGCCCATCCATGGAAGAGTTATACTGCTATAGAGACATATACACTTTTCATTGGTCTATTTTGACACCAAACCAGTTACTTTCCAGCATAAAACTCTACCTTATTCATTTTCATCATAAAACTTATTATCACTCTTAACAATTTATCCTCGAAACGACATATTCTCACCGTCATCCACATTGCATCTCTATCAGCTCTATCATAATCTATCTTCAAGATGAATAGAGCATACCCACACACACACACACGCACACACATACAAAACACACATGTACACTATATATATATATATATATATATATATATATATATATATATATATATATATATATATATATATATCTACGTAATTATAATCACTCTGACAAGTGGACTTTTACATTAAACAGCACAGGGATGGGATAAAAAACATAATGAAATCTTGACCGGTATTGGCATTATTACAAGCCATTTGTAGAGAACTTGAGCCAAGTTGTAAAAACTCTTACTATCTATGCTAGCAACACTTAATATACTATAGTACAGACACACACACATACATGTATATAGATGTGTGTGTGCACGTGTGTGTATGTATGTGTATATATTATAAATAATGTATATATTATTATATATCTATCACACACCATGACCTTATGAAATATTAAACAACAAATCGTCGTTTAATATCCAGTTCGTGTAACTTCGGGAATATCACCGAAGGCGAATTATACGTTTTAAATGAATTTGTTATAAACCCTTTATTACTTACAATTCCCCTTCGGTGGCATTCCCGAAGAAGTGCGCGTTGGATATTGAACGAAATTTGGAGCTTAATGTTTGTATATATATATATATATATATATATATATATATATATATATATATATATATATATATATATATCTATCTATAAATGGCAATTTCTGGACGTTGTTTGTTTGTATGTTTATTCGCTATGCACACCCAGACTATGAAAGCTGGGGCTACCAAATTTTTACCATAGACTCCCCTCCCTGCCAGGAAGGTTTTAGTCAAAATCCGAAAATCGAGGGATATTTCTAAGGGGGTCATAACCCCAATTTTTCATAGCCACACATTTTTTTACAGCTTTTGGAGTTGACAGCTAGGGCTACAAAATTTTTACCATAGACTCCCACCCTTCCCCCAGGAAGGTTCTAGTCAAAATCCGAAATTCGAGGGCCGCTTCTAAGGGGTCATAATTACCCTTCTTTTTCACAGAGCCTCATTTTTTACAACTTTTGAATTTGACGTCTATGTAGTAGTGTTTCTATAAGTACAAACAGGCTCCCCACAATATGGGGGTCATTTGGCACATTCATTAGTAAGGGGCAACCCCCACCTTGGGAATGGGTACTCAAGGGTTTCCCTCATTATTAGGGGGCAGGAGGCCAAGGGAGAAGTGATCGTAGCCTACCCAAAAGGCCCGTCCACACGGTCGTGCTTTGCTCGACGAACTCTGTTCGATGTGACGTCAGAAGCAGAGAAACACTGGTTAAGGTTCTGACTTTTCCCGCTTCGGACGTCACATCAAACAAAGTTCGTCGGGCAAAGCTCGACAGTGTGGATGGGGCTTAACCCGAGCTGACTGTGCCCCCTTTGGGAATTAGGGCCCAAAGGGTCAAAGAAGGGCCTACTGCATTCAAATTTGGTACCATGAGTTAACATAAATAACTAAAACATGCATGCACCTGCCGTCAGCCGGCGGTGCCTGATAGAGCTGGTCAGTGACGCAGTAGCATCGGCTCGGGAAAGATGTACCACGTCCAGGTCATATAGAAGTCAATGTGCGTTCGATAACCCATCCGAAGGACGAGTACAGCTGCTAATATAGATATATATATATATATATATATATATATATATATATATATATATATGTATGTATATACGTATATGTGTGTGCTTCTCTTGTTTTGCGTACCTTGATCAAGTCTTGCCACAGCATTATAGGTTAGCCATTTTTTCTTGGCCTTTCTACATCATTATTAGCATGGATTGCATCTTTATCGGTGGAGGTCATCAGACGAAGGAGCAGCGCTAAAGTGTTAAAAGGAGGCGGCGAAGAACCGTGTCCGAGAAGAGCTGTGATCAGATATTATTCGCTTTGGCCTCCGTCTTCCTGGTACTGCTCAGTCCTCGGCCGACGTGGTTAAGGTCTCTGACGTCTAAATGATCACTATTAAGTTATTTACTACAAATTAGCGGCTCGGGGCAAGACCAAACTACCTCGTTTACCTTTCATCGAGAAGATGCCACTGACAGAATCCCCGATCTCCATCGTAACATCTCTTCTCGTAAATTGGTATTTTCGGCAGATGTTTAACCATTGCAGCTTCCTGCTGTTGTTATTTGCATTGTTATATCCATCAGTATAATTGTGCTTGCTGCTTATTTTAACTATAATGTCCTAACTATCATAACTGGTTGCTCTGAAGTCGAACCTTCCCGGAAGGGTGAAATGGATGTATTTATTATATTATTGTGTTCTCTAGTCATGTTTCTCACCTAACGGACTCCTGTACAAGATAATGAAGCTTAAAAGGTTAATGAGAGACTACGTCCACAACTTACATAGCAATTTATATTTTGCAGCTGCTTTACTAACCAATAGTATACATGATTAATGTGTACAAAAGTAGTATACATATCGTACTTATCGAAAGTACGAACATTTGGCAGAAAGAAATTTATAGTTGCTGTTGTGGCTGATGTTCAGAATATTCTGTTTCATATGTTATAAAAATCTGAAAGAAAATATGCAATGAACTTCAAAAGCTGAGGCAGCCGAAGTATAGATCACACTTACCTTCTGGACGCCGAAGAGGTCAGACGGGATATAGAAGAAGTAATTGGCTTGTTTGACAACCTGTAATGACTGTTATCGACGACCGTCAGCTTTGACGATATGATTGGTGGAGAAGACCGGTATCATAAACACTCTTCGGAGCTGTAATGGATACCTGACAAGGTCGCCCACATTTGACACCAACGCCCTATTGTAGACTGAAGCGTTTCAGTAAAAAAAAAAAAAAAAAAAAACTCGAGAAGAAATTTTAGGCAATACAACCTAACAAGCTTTCACCTGTTATAAAGCTGATATTTTGGCTATTGTTGTTCTCTCTTTTTTTCTTGTTTTTATTATTTAATCTCTTGCTTAGTCATTTTTGCCGTTCTCATAAGGATAACATTACCGTGATTTACTGTAAGCTGTATTTTACTGGATATCTTGATGTACCTCTTGCAAAAATGTAAATGAACATCTTGTGTGGACCTAGTACGTACTGATTTTTCTCCTTTTGAATGGAATATCCCAATTCATTATATACTACATACTTTCACTACCTGTACTTCCTTGACAGACTTTCTTTCATCGTGAAACTAGTGTTACTAACTCAATAAAGAATTTACCTCCCCATTATCTCTCAAGCAATAATAATTTGTTAACTTCAGTCTTAGGTGAAATGGGAAAAAGACCAGCGAAATTTCTTTCACTGCTAAAATGTCACAAAAATGTTCACCTGTTCTGGATTTTAAATCAAGCAATATCATAATAAATAAAGAACTAGGACCTGTGCATTATGACATTTCAATTCAAACTATGACCTTCGAGATCTGCTATTCTGTGTCAGTGTGAGGAGTGGGGGATAGGACATTCTGCATTCTATTCTTCTAGGGAATGCAAATTTATACATATACACAACACACACACACACACACACACACACACATATATATATATATATGTATATATATATTATATAATATATATATATATTATATATATATATATATATATATTATAATTTCAGCCAAGAGCATCAGAGGATGTTTCACAGCGTTTCACTTGCGACGTTTCGAGGACTGACCTCATTAACAAGTTGATATATGTGAACATCCAATATTAACATTAAACTGACTCAGTAATCAATATTAACGCACAATATGTGTGTTTGTATGAATGCTACAATGAAAACCTCTCTCCCCTCTGTTGTTTGCCTTCTCACACATCTTATAAGGAAGAAAATTGTCGGGGATGAGAGGAAAGGTAAATGATAGAGAGCTGGCAGACATCGAATAAGCAGATGACGTTGTTTTAATCAACAAAAATTTACAAGAATTACGATGGCTGCTGAACAGAATCTAGAGATACGCGACACAAAACAGATCTGAGAAAAAAGCAGAACTAATAAGGACAAAGGGACGTAATAGCGTGTAGATGGAAAGTAAATCTTTCAAACTCCTCTTCAGTTAGAATTTTGTGAAAGATACAACAGGCATTCGAACAAATTTCAAACTAGGTCAGATTTAGTCATCAAATGGAAATCGCACTCGGATATACAGAATATGCAAAAACATAGTACGACCATTATTGATAAAAGATTTTGTCGACTTGAGAATAAAGTATTAAGAAGCAAGAGATCTATAGCTTTTTAATGAATGATATCAGCCTTCCGCAATTTCCAAGAACTTTCTAGGATACTGATAGCTTCTGGTTGATCGTCCTTCCTGTTTATGACTTACCTAAGGTCTGGATTACTAGGAAAAGTTTCAGTGGAATAACTTGAATCTTGAGTAAGCCAAGAACCAATCAGTCCTCTAGGCTTTTCCCATGTCCCGGTTCCTGCCTGATCCAGACACCACGCAAGAAAACTTAATCGATCTTGTCAGAGGTGTCCTCGGATGGAAGGTTTCGCTCGATCTCATAACGTCGGTGTTTCATTTGGCACCGATTTACCTATGAGTCTTTCAACTTCTTTTGCTTTGACGTTTAGTCTTTCATAAAATTTTTGTTAATGGTCCCTTCACGAAAAATTAGTGTTTTTATAAGGCACACAATATTAAATTTTGCAACAAATTAGAAAAGGGATTTTGAAATTCGGACAGCTATTTTATGACTACTTTTAGGACAATTGGTAGTCAAGTAGAAGAGCCACTCTCCCTCCATATAGCAACAACCTTAACTTGACCGCGGAGGGAACGTGAAAATTAGGCAGGATGTATCTTTATACTGATTAACTTGAAGAATATTACCGGAAGTGATCGTTTTACGAGAGGCAAATTGTTATTGCTGAACAAACAAACAAACCGAAATTTCTAGAAATATTTTACATAATTTCATTTACTGTATTCCTTTGCATCGCGAGAGAATAACATGACTTTCGTTTCCCTTGGGTATTTTCCGAAAAACACGGCTATTGCGGGATGTTGGTTTTGGCCAATCAAAGTTGGGTCAGTGGTCTCTGAAACTGCGGCCTCGTTCAAACCAAACCATTGCATCAGTCTAAGATTACAAAGAATGAGGAGGCAATATTGCATCCCGGCTGCCCTTCTTTAATATATATATATATATATATATATATATATATATATATATATATATATATATATATATATATATATATATATACATATATATATATATATATATTTATATATATATATATATATATATATATATATATATATATATATATATATATACATATATATATATATATATATATATAATATACTATATATATGTATATATATATATATATATATATATATATATATATATATATATATATATATATATATATATATATATATATATTATATATATATATATATATATATATATATATGTGTGTGTGTGTGTGTGTGTGTAATGTGTGTAGGTAAATGTATGCACAACAATGACCTGCCCACATTTTGAATACACTTGTCACTACATACTCTAAGATCCAAAAGCACATTATGTAGAAATTCTGACATTTGCCTCGATTACCTGCTTTACTATATATATATATATATATTTTATATATATATATATATATATATATATATATATATATAATATATATATATATATATATATATATATATATTATATATTAATACGCAGTACAGCTGAATAGGCAAGTCTTACTCTCTGGGATTCTTAAGTAATGTGTGTATCGCCGTTTCAAAAAATATTGACAAAGTTTCATCCCTCGAGTTCTAACTACGGAATACAGAAATGATGATCAGTTTCGTCACCGAACCTGGGGATGGTTTCCGAAATTTAAATGTAGAAAAATAAAGGTATTTTGCCAAATTTTAATTATTTTTCGTTGTCTGGAGTTAGCGGGCAGTCTTTATCAAGTTGTATATATCCATCATATTTAAAGAGCGTTTACACCGCTACAACTTTTCTTGCGCACAGGAGGCATGCGCCTATTTCACGGAGAGGTAAGCAGAGGCATGCCTCAAATCCGTACGCACAGGCCATTGTGCACACACGCATGTAGGCCTAAGTGTCTCTCCATCCCAGATGGTTGAGACTCGTGCAACAGTCGCACGCCAGCCACCAGTATGGCGGATTGGTAAAACGAAAAAATATTAACTTTATTGAGGATTATCGTTCCTTTACTTGTCTTTGGACCGCTAACTCCGATAATTATAAAGACAGGGTCAAACGGAGTGATGCCCTGCTGTTCCTAAAAGCTAAATATGATTTTTAGGAACGTCAAAGGCAGTCCTAAACAAATTAAAATGCTTTCGGTCGCACTTCCGACGAGTACACATTGCTTACCACCCTAGCATATTCTACGCTCACACATACTCTCCGACGTGCAAGATATTCATTGACTCAGCACTCAACGCCTTTTCCCTCGATTTCGTTTTTGTCTCAAAATATCACCAGCTGCGGCAGCAGCAACTGCTTGGTCGAGAGCAGACATTTTGACGACTGCTTTACTCTCGATGTGAACAGAAACAGGCATGCGTGAACGTGCGTATTGCATGCGGAGAGGCATGCGTAGCCGCACGGCAACTAGGCGCAAGTGTATACGCTCCTTCAGAAAATCCAATCTCTCCGGACAGAATATACGTGTGAACGTTCCCACCTCTTTAGCTCTGTAATTTTATCCTGCTAACTTTCCAGTTATTCAACCCATTATTAGTAATAAAAAAGACAAGGGGATGACAATTATCTTCTAGACGACTAACATTTTATTTCCCGAATAAAGAGACAAATGTTGTTGTCAGTCTCAAAATCCTCAGAATTTGTTGCAAGTCTTCAATAAAGCACTACGTCCATACTGCAGGCAAACATGTTATTAACGCACACATGCAACTTATTGCACACAAAACTCCAATCATTTCACCACAAGTCCTAACCAGTTGATGATACTTCAGTCGATTGTCCAGTATTTGCTGAAAATTCGTTCTCCACTAACGGTCGTCGATTCGTTTTCAACCTGTTTGTGACACAGTGGCGTCGATATGGGGGCCCTGCTGGGGTCCGGGCACCCCCAGTCCGATGCTCGGCAGCCCCACTGGCGGCGCCACCCGCCTCCCGTTGAAAGTCCCTTTGTAGTTAAACTTTAACCCCTTGGTGGTCAAAAGCTGATATCTCTCCTTAGCGATCATGTCCTGAGACGGTCGGGAGCGACTTTTAACCACAACGTTTAAAATCACTACGCTATACTGGTGCTGTAGAATTGGTCGGATTTGATCCATTCTAATGGTATTAAATTTCTCTATTTGATCCACTTAGATGCCATTGGAATGTTTTAGCCGAGAAAGTATTTAAAAATTTGTTAATTGACAGTTGTGCTATATATATCTAATGACATTATTTTGGTTCTCGTTACATAGAGCTGAGAAATGATATAGGATTTTAACACAAATACCATGTTTGTCTCCATGATACTTTGATCCAAATTAATGTGACGAACTTATGCATGAAGTGATTGAAACTATAGTTACAGTTTTGAATAAGTGCAATGCAATTTGCTGCTGCTGCTGCTACAGCTTAGAGTTAATTTCGAGGAAGAGACAAAAGAATCAGCAGAAGAGTGAGTGGGAGAGGGTGACATTTTGAAGAGCAGATTTCGGAGGGTCATAACTAGCCTTTTGTGTTATCGATGATAGTATGCACTATTTTGGTATATTTACATGCCAAAGATATTATAGGCTACTATATTTGAAAATTAACACTTGATTACAGAAATGAAGCTAGTGTTCAATAAGAGGTTGTGAGGAAATTTACATGACAGTATTTGATACATTTGCATATATTTATAGTAAAAGTTGAAAATCTATGGAAAATTGAGCTCTATAATTTCAAATACAGGTTTACTAATTACTAATACTATTGTTTTCCTTCATTCACATGGATATATATATATATACTTTGGGAAATCGTATATTTTATCAATTTCAGAACTGGTAGTACATTAGTTTTGTGTATTTTTCTTTGGCCCCACCTAGGACGCCTACCGATGGAATGCCAGATACGCCTCTGTTGTGACATGTATTTGAAAAGTTGCCGACGTGCGTTAATTACATGCTTTGTTGTAATGTGGACGCACGTGAGACGGGTAGCTGACCCCGGCAGGACTACATAGGCGTATTTAATACCCCACCGGGTATTAAATTCTCACATCATACAAGTGAAGCTTCGCCCACGTTTGTATGATAGCCCAAATTGTCAGCGGCGTAGGACGGCGATTCCGCGGATAGATAGAAGATATAAATTCTTTGGAGTAAGATGATATGCTCTGTACCGATAGGCCCTCCAATGCTTTGCACGTCGACCATTGGAGAGAACAAAGGGACTTGGATTTCCCGCTTCTGAGTCATGGGTTTGTTTGCAGTAGAGAATTCAAAGGAGTCCCAATCATAATGACGGAGAATGCTCTGAAACAGAAGGGCTTGTCAGGTGTGATAATGACAAAGTCTGTTCAGTTCAGATACACTGTATGAATCATCATCTTCAACCTCATTTAGTGCGTTCATGATGGTGAAGATGGGGTGCGTTCCGTTCTCTGCGGTAAAAAAAAAAAAAAAAAAAAAAAAAAAAACAAAACTGTGCGAAGTCGTCTACTGCAAAAGAAAGGTCTGATTAAACTTCCATTCCATTGGTCTATACCTGAGCAATAAAACAAAGATGGTAATATCGAAGCTATTTCGATTAATACTAATCGTGTTCAAGGCTTCTAGTAACATTTGGAGCAATAGGCAATTCATAAGACTAAAAAAATGCTGTTCGCATTTATATTACCTGAACTATAATTGATAATGTGCATTCAGTCTAGGAGAATAAAATTGGTCAAGTTTCCTCAGAAAATAATGGTGAATTTGTCGACAAGGAAAAAAATTAAATGATTTGATCCGACTTTTTGTGAGCGTCCTTCCTGGGGGTAAAAGATTCCAAATATGTCTTTCTCTGTTGAAAATTAAACCAAGGATTTGAAAATTAACTTGCTTCCCAGTTCACGCATTCCGTAGCACACGCCAATTTTAACAAACTATCAGTGCTTCTGCCTCGAGACACGAAAAATAAGATAACATTCATCTAAGAATTCTGTAACGGGTGTTTAAGTTTTCCTTTGCGAGATAGTATCAATACATTTTCTTCCTGTGATTCACTACTTGAGTATGAAGGACTGATACTTGCTTAGCAGCTTTCTTTCTCCCTACATTTTTTTTATGATAATTAGATGCGCTATAACGAATAACCTTAATCTATGTGATCGTTCGTGAAGGAGTATGGACTGAATTATCTTAACTTATGAATTAATGGTACATCGGTTCATTTTATGACGTTCTCATGAAGACCTCTCTCTCTCTCTCTCTCTCTCTCTCTCTCTCTCTCTTGCATGAAGACTCCAATGGTGGTCCAATCACGCCGGTGGTCCCCTTCATCGAGGGCTGCGAGTAAGGAGGGAAGTGGGAGCGGTGGGGAGGGGTGGAGGACGAACCCAAAGACGCTGCTACTGGTTGCTACAGACATTTGCATTGTTTACACGGGGACGGACGGTGGGCGAGAGCCTCTCCGCCTCCGGGCTGTTTGCATACCTTACCGAAGTTGGTGCATTTCGCTTCGATCTTTCATCGACGGCTTTCAAAACGGATCTTTCAAGCTTTATCGGGTACGATGCCTCCGCGATAAGCCTAGAAGCATGCAGCCTATACGCGCCCAATCAGGGAGGCGTGATGCAGGCGGATGTGACGTCGTCACATGGCACGGGACGGTCAAGTCCGTTCCCTTTATCTACTCCCACGATCGAAATTATTCAGCATTCCGACATTCTGATTTGTATTCAGACACAGGATACTGTCAGGGTTTTAGTGTTTTGCTGGTGATGCTCTTCGTGTGCAATCGGCCTCCTCGAGATCATCTGGGGTCTGTCCCTCGGCGCTGCTCTCGATCCAAGTGATCATGAAATGAGGACGTTCGTTCACGCAGACCCCAGACCCCAGACCCCAGGTCTCAGGTCCCTTTCTTTGGGTGGCCGCCTCTCGGCTTTTGGCGCTGTTCATCCTCGCTTTCTTAATTCAACAGCCTTTTCTAGAATAAGAACAACTTCATTATCACAACATATTGTAAGCAGATTATCTTTCTAAGGCATCTTGTAAGTATTGAGTTTCATAACAAATAATTACGTGCTTGTATGCATGTACGGAAAAATAAACGAGTACAAGTAGCGTTACAATAATTCATACATTGGTTGGAATTCTCTACTTCCCTCCTTACTTCCTTACCCGTAATTTGGGTTGGTTAAGAAGATCTGTTTACAGCTATCACTATCCCTTCACTCTGCTCATTTCAAATGCTAGCAAGGAGCAAATGATTTTTTCCCCCTTTATCTCAGTTTTCATAATATTCTACAATAACGTAGAAAAATTCAGTAAAATATGCCGATAGGTTACTGCGGTAGACATCGCCGCTCTGTTTTAATGATTCCTGTGTTAGTCACAATATATCACTGTGATGGCTTAATACCCCGATTACATCTCTGTCTCAGAGGCTCTTCCCCTTTTTTTCTGGAAGGTTTCTAAAAATCTGGCATTATGGGGTGTTTTATCTATCCATTTCGGTAGAGCGGATCATAATTGGGACGATATGAATCGCGGGGACCACGTGTACCTGATACTCACCTGACGGGCCGCCTGCAAAAAGCTTCTCCTGAATGAGAGGATTCATCAGCTCTAGAAATCTCAACCTGCGAAAGTTCCCATCATATTTGGCGCAATGAACTGTGGTTCTCTAATATTCCTTGTTTTCATTTTAGAACGATATCAATGTCAAAAAAGATATTGATAACACTGAATACACATTCATGGTGTGGATCATTTCAAGTTTACCTGAGGGAGAAGGACAGAGCTTTTCGCCCACCGAGACTTCTTGGGTGACGTCGGCTCGTAGAGAAATGAGACGCTGTGACCCTTAGGAAGGAAGGCGCGGAGCGGCGACTCTGAGACAAGGCTCTGATAACGTTATCTGGGTTATTGCCCAGGCAATTACAAAGGAAGCTGGACAGTTATGTCTGAGGTGGTTGCCTTGCATAGCCGAGGCTCATTTCGCGTGTTAGAGGATGAGCAGTTACTTTAGATACCGTCCCAGCTACTGTTACTGTGCTATGATACTACTGGCAAGTTGTTTTCCTCAAATTTCCTTGAAATCCCGATGATACGTCACTCTTCTCCGGTGCAATGGCCGTAGGACGTGCCTTATGTATCTTTATAATATATTCAGATAACAAGATTAACAGCTGCAAATGATTAAAGATGACTAAATGAATGACTAATGTGAGATTTTAACTTTATTGCCGATTTAGAGGTAAGTAGCATGCAATGAGAGAGAGATAGAGAGAGAGAGAGAGGTACCAGGCTCAATTTCTGAGAGAGCCTGAAGTATTCAGGACTATTCCGTTAAATCCCTTCGTATCTTTGTTGATCTCGGCAGTTAGACGACTGCGCTGGGTTGCAACTTTGGAAGACAGGACGTGTGGCCAAGAACCTCGCATCCAAAAATTTCTGAGTCCCGGCAAAGCTCACCTTTAGTAGCCACCCTTTACAAGCGAAAAGGGGATGAGGTTGCAAGCAGTTTTTTTTTCCTTTTATCTGTACCACATCTGACACTGATTTTCTTTACATCTGAATTGACAGTTAGCAGTATATATATATATATATATATATATATATATATATATATATATATATACATATATATTATATATAACAATATATAATATATATGTATAATATACTATATGTATAATATAATATTAATAAATAATATGATATATATATATATTATATATGGTATATATATATATATGGAGGTATAGAATTGACCAAGCTACGGGATTTCATCTTTGGAGTTCACAAGATCAGAGTTGACAGGAAGGAAACTGACTCAGGCTGACAGCCAGAGTCAGTTTCCTTATAGATGTCCAGAAGTGCACTAAGTAGTGATCTTGCTTTCTTTTGTATATGGAAGAAACTGGGAATTTAGAGTCGTCTGGGAATATGCTCCGTCAGAGGCATGAGTGCAGAAAGTACGTCGTTTAAAAAAAATTATTATATATATATATATATATATATATATATATATATATATATATATATATATATATATATATATATATATATATATATATATATTTATACACACACACACACACACACACACACACACATATATATATATATATATATATATATATATATATATATATATATATATTATATATCTTTGGTAAGTAATGACAGGGAAAAGGGTCTGCATACAACAAAGTATAAAATGAATTTGAGTTATTTTACAGTTGCATCAATAAGAACATGAATTACTAGACGTTCACTGATCATCTTTTTCTTTAAAGTGAAGTGTAGTTGGTGGGTAATTTAAATTTTAAAGATGTGGTAGAATACAGATATAATTCTTTTTTTTCTTTATTATTAAATAAGAATGATTTTGTTACGAAGAAAAGGGGGATAGTAAGCTTTATATATGAAGATGAACATAACTGTTTTAATAGAAAGTTTCACTTGACAGAATACGTTGAGGATACATAAAAGAAAATACTGTTTATGAGAAAGATGAAAAATTTTATTTTCATCATAATAAAAGTAGAATTTAATCTGGCATATTTTGAACTTTCAAAACAATAATGTATCACTTTCTACTTATTTTAGGGAAATACTTTCTAATGCAGGTCAGGAGACGAATAACAAATGTTAGTGTAATTAAATGAGAAGCCCCTTTTGTGTGACCAATCTTCGTCTTAATTAAGGGTAGCAATGACGAAGAAAAGTTCTATATCTCATACTGCAACAATTTTCTCGCATGAATATATGTCTTCCTGGTTTTCTTTTATATCATCGCTGTTACTGCTCAAATGACGTTGGTGTACATCACGTGGTGCACTGTAGGCATTACTAAGTGCGTTTGTAACCTCCTTACAAGCACTAGCTGCATCCAAGCTTTAGCTTCTTTCTTTACCTCGATTTCTGCTTCGACTTATTTCCTTAGTCTCGCTGTCCAGCACCTCTAACAGTTACTTCTTAGTTCCTATACTCTGTTTTTTTCCATCTGTCCATCCGCCTGTGGTGTTTGCGCATGGTAACACTGCGTTCCGGGTTTTAAATAATATCCTATTTCGAATATTAACGGTGTAATTCGCATGCACTAAATTATTGAAACACTTTTCAGTTGCAAATGTACACCAAGATATCCTTTTATTTACCTAAAACTAACACGTATCATAACTATCTAAAGCCCAGGACGCCGTGTTACCATGAGCGACCACCACAGTCGGATGGACAGATGGAAAAAAAAACAGAGTATAGTTTGATTATAGGAGTTTTCTCCCAGTTCCACCTTCAGACCCTGGTACTACTTCATTGCCTTATATTCTGGATAACTGTTATCTGGCTCTCCAAGCACTCGAATTCCAGCTTTACTATTGTGCGCTGTTTGGCCGGAGATTCCTCAGTGCTTGGCATGACGATTTCAATCTCATTAAATCACCTTTCTTTATTGCTATTTCTACACTTAGAGGAAGGGAGCTGGGGAAGTTTGCCTGTTTTAAATTGCATCAATAAAGCAGTGTTCAATAGGAAATAAAACAAATTTTCCATATCATATTACATGCACTAACACTTTCTGATCCTGAAAAATATCAATTTTGCACATTGTGCGTTTCCTATCACTGAAATAAAGGTTTAATTTCCTCAAATTCAAATTTAGACTTACCTCTAACAAGGAATAAATGTACACGCTACGGCTATATATAAATGCTTTCGTTACAATATCAACGCTATGCTCACAGTCAGTCAGTTTACGCGACTAACGATTCTCACCTATCCTCATGATCATGAATATTGAGACATAATTTTCATAAGTATAAAGTTTGATTATTGACTTAATGCATAGTCCTTTAAGCAGTACAGACAATTCAGTTTTTTTAGTTGATAAATCACTGAAACTTCCGATTTGGTTCGATATATTTGATAGTTGATTTATGTGAAATGCGACCTTTTGAAAAATAGTGAGTGAGTCAAGCGCTGCCGATATCAAAGAGAGAGAGAGAGAGAGAGAGAGAGAGAGAGAGAGAGAGAGAGAGAGAGAGAGTGAGTTTTGGCAACGGAAAAAAGCAATGCAAATTTGATTTCTGATGTATGGAAATTAGTTGATGTTTTGGACCTAGTTAGCATAAATTATGACATTTAAGAAGCATGATGCAATACAATACCTGTATTGTTTTGATCAAAAGCATGTTTTCTTAATTTATGTATTCCTTTATTAAGATAAATTTTTCTTTTTTCAAAAATATTACACAATTTCTATGTAAAATTCATCAACTTCAAGCAGTCAAATCATCATCTAAGAAGCCTTGTTTTGGGTTTACTTTTTATTTCTTAATCGCCTGAATGTAGCTCCTGAATTGTTTCCTCTGACGATGTTGGCAGATTCCTGTTCTCTAAATATAATACACGTGATCCTTGTACTCACACACACAAATTTGAATAATCATCAGTAACTCGTAGACATGTACGGTAATAAAATATATTGCAGACTACATGCAGACTATGAGCAAATGAAAAACAAAATTATTGCGTAAAGACTGGAAGAAAATAAACTATAACGTGGATTATTCTTGTTTTCTAATAACAGTTAGCAGTTTTTACCATTTTTATACTTATAATTGTCTTGACTTTGTGAGTCCATTATTATTATTATTATTATTATTATTATTATTATTATTATTATTATTATTATTATTATTATTATTATTATTTTACGAAACTCATCCTTCAAAAAGAATTAGGCCAAACTCCTCTGATACTTTTGAAGAGAAAAAAATTCTCTGATTTTCCGAAGAGTTAGCCTATTATATGATACAGAGATTGCTGATAACTTGATTTTTGCTTGAATAAACATGTAATCATTCTTTTCCTATTCTTTTATATTTTGTGTGAATAATGGGCATGTAGTCTCTATTATTGTTCCTCTTAGGATATTGATTCTGTTAATAAGTTGAAGTACTTACCAAAAATACGTAGTTATGCAACGCATGAGGTCTCACCGTGAATCATTTGACATTAAGGGTTGCATCTTGCAGTTCAGGATCTCAGAAAGATGATGTGCCTAGTCGTTAGCTACTTGCTGCGCACACCTTCATTATGAATCTAATACTCTATTACAAGAGCATTCTTGGAAATGAACCATGACTAATATTGAGTGAAGTGCTGTTGAGCAAAAGTGCTGGTATAGTTCTCTTCGATAGAAGAGCTGAAATTCTTACAAGGGATAACAACCAAGTCTCCCTTGGCACCAAGATGATTGCTGGAATGATCAGCTAAATCGTACAGAAATCGCAGAGTAAACACCCTTTATGAAATAAATTTACCATTGTTATGTCTCTATAAGGTTTTTTTATGGGCTGGTGGAGGAGAAAAAGTAATCAAAACGGTACACTGGTGTGGTAGCCCACTTCACAACGTTGGAAGGTGCATTCGGTCGAAGTGGGTGACGTGACTATAGTTCCGCTGTGCACGGATAACTTTTACTATACTCCGTTTTTTTCCATCTGTCCATCCGCCTGTGGTGTTTCCGTATGGTAACACTGCGTCCCGGGCTTTAGATAGTTACATTCAGCTTATATTCAACAATAATAATAATATCCTATTTCGAATATTAACGGTGTGCTTCGCATACAGGAAATTATTAAAACACTTTTCAGTTGCAAATGTACACCCAGATATCCTTTTATTTACCTAAAACTTACACATACCGTAACTATTTAAAGCCCGGGACGCAGTGTTACCATACAAAAACACCACAGGCGGATGGACAGATGGAAAAAAACAGAGTATAGGTTCTGCAACTTGCCAACCGCCCTCTAGTCTACTTTGCTGTAACCGGGAACCTGCGTCTGCTGGACTTAAGAAATGGGTGTGAAGATCTGCAACACTTTCCTAGAAAACTGTACTGGTCTGTTTCCGTTACTTTAAAGATGAAAATTGTATACACACACAAATACATACACGCACACAAATATACACCTATACATATATATAAATAAAATATGTTATAAATTGACTAGTGTATATATAATGAATACAATACACACACACACACACACACACACACACACACACACATATATATATATATATATATATATATATATATATATATGTAAGTATGTATGCATACATTATTTGATTGTCATAACAGGATGCAGCTCCCTAGAAAAGTAAGAAAAATGATCGGTGTCACATTCACGCTTAAAGTAGTTAATACTGAATCTCCTGCGCCCAACAGTGATATGTTGAACCCGATAACAAACACTGCGCATTACACCTATATCTTATTTGCACGCTGATGCTTCCTGGATATTGAGGATCCTCCATCCCAGTGATTCTTTTACTGCGTGATAATACCCATCTATGAGTCAACAATTACAAATGGTCTACAATTATCACCAACTTTCACCTGCCTTCTTTCAAACCCGTACCTTTTACTCCTTAGAGAGAATGGCCCCGAAAGCTACGCCGTCTTGTTTCTAAATGATTCTCTGCCGATGAGGTTGCTCGCTGTGTATTTTTTTTTTTTTTTTCAAGTGGACAATAACACCCATTTATTGATGGATGATCTGGTGAAACTATAGGCTTCACTCAATTAATGGACTTGTACATTTGAGCTGGATGCTGCACCACTCAGCGACAACATATATATATATATATATATATATATATATATATATATATATATATATATATATATATATATATATATATTATATAGACTAATATATATATATAAATAAATATATATATATATATATATATATATATATATATATATATATATATATATATATATATATATATATATATATATGTGTGTGTGTGTGTGTGCTTATGTATACGTATATACAAGTTTGTGGTTTGAGCATTTGTGTCTTCTTATACTGGATATTTCATTCACCTTTTCTTTCATGTATTTCTCTTTGATTCCCTAAAAACCGATTATATTTCATCAGTTTCCCGATTCACTTTTTCCCCTCACCTTTCTGCCGTCATCCTATACTTACATATAATAGAATACAATAGCAGTTCCTCGGTGGAGGAGTGGGTTGCGTACTCGCCTATCAATCTGGTAGCCCGAGTTCGTTTCCCGCTGCAGCATTGAGGAACCACAGAAATTTATTTCTGGTGATTAGAAATTGCTTTCTCGATATAATATAGTTCGGATCCCACAATAAGCTGTAGGTCTCGTCGCTAATTAACCTAATGGACCCTAGCCATGTAAATAAAAATCTGCGGGCCATCCTTAGGAGAGCTGTTAAACAGCTTAGTGGTCCGGTTACACTATTATATACTTTTTTTTTTTTTTTACATACAATAGAAAATTCTAGCAACCATACTACTTACAACTCTTTTTATCCTCATCCTGTTTTCTCTTGCAAACACATTCAAACAACTATACCAGTCACTGCAGTTTTCCTCTCTTACCACCAGTTAACACTCTCACTACAGCCCTCAACTATCCCTCATTCAATTGATATTCCCCACATTCCTGCCTTCTGTCTCCTATTCTTCCTTTTCTCTCATCTCTCCAGGTGACTTTTGAAGGAATGACAAGGCCAATTAAAATGTCGACGAATGGAAACTGACCAGTTTGCCGCACTGCAGCGACGATTACTCGGTTAGGAGTGTGACTGGGTGAGTGTAGAGCATAATATGTCATTGAAGGAAAGGTTCCGAAAGAAGGGGGGACAAGAATAGCTGTTCCTTTGTGCATTGGATGAAGACGGGGGAACTGTAACATTTTATGGTTAAGAAATGACTAATAGCACGAAAGAGAGCGTCGAGAAATTTTTAGGCTGCAAATCTGCGAAAAGACAAGACTGTTGCATAGGGGAAGAGCAGCTTCATTCATCTCATATTCATAATGTAATCAAGAGAATTGTTTTCTGACAGATAGGACCCTACGAAAACGATTCTGAAAGATCCTATAGCTGGGAAATGTTTACGGCATATGTTCATTCTCTAATGAAAGAGATGTTGGGAAAACACTTGATCGCTGCGATAGAAACTAGGATTCCTCGATCATGTTTCCTTTTATAAAAAAACGAGCAACCCTTTTTCTTTCCTTGTAAAGAATCTTTCCTTTCTGGAGACACACTTTACATTGTCTTATTCGGTTTCCTTATTTCACCCTCCTAATTGCCATCCTTACTTTCAATACATCACCTCCACACCCATTTTCAGATTTTTCTTTGATGTTGCCAGCACATTCCTCTAGCTCTACCAGTCTTCTTTAGTTCTCTTCCGACAGCATTTCAATACTTCATTCCTTTGACACAAAACTACTTTCTCTCTAGCAAAATGTCTACCTTTGCATCCTCTAGCACTCTTGCAGAACATACTCCCATTATACTCGCGAGCATATACATATATACGCACGCATTTTATTCACATATAATACTATACATGTTAAGTATATACACAGACATATCTGGCTATACATATATATACAAATATTATATATATATACATATATTATATATATATATATATATATATATATATATATATATATGTGTGTGTGTGTGTGTGTGTGTGTGGTGTGAGTGTGTGTGTGGGTGTGTGTATGTGCGTGTTTATTTAAATATCATGACATTTTTTCTATTCTTATATCCTTTTGGAAATTAAAAGGACTCATCATCAATCAAGCAACTTGTTAGAAATGCCTTTTCGTTATGTTTTTCTCGCGTGTATAAGAACTCATCTTAAATCCAACCCCAGGAAATATAGCGGAAACTTTTAGCCTTGAAATAATTGACAAGTGAGCCTTATCAAGGCCACAGCTGAGAAAATTAACCGTAAAAAATATCTACAGAAATATTATTGAAGTGAGAAGTTCACACCCCTCCACTCTCTCTCTCTCTCTCACACACCCGCGCGCGCTCACATCACATTCGACCTATCGTCCCTCAATATCAAAACCAATTAGACGTTCTTCAAAACTTTTAAAAGGCGTCACTCAATGCCAGCATTATGTCGCACTCATTAATTGTGGGGCGGCAGATGACTGCTGGGACGGGAGGCCATCCAGCTGCAGGCAGTGAGAGAGAGAGAGAGAGAGAGGAAGTGCGGCCGTTTTTCCTTTATCCCCGCCGCCCTGAGCGCCCACTATGGGAAAATGGCAATTTGTACACATTTTCATTTCATCTCTGATATTCTGACTGATTTGCACATTTGTTTTCAACAGAATCAATTGCACCACTAACCCGCGCAACCAGACTCATCATCGTGCAGCTGTGAGAGCAATGTCCTGAAAACAGAAAACTTTCTTTAGATCCAACACCTGATCTGCTTTACGTTTCTTTTCATTTCCTATTTTTGAAAAATTTGAAGTCATTCGATTAGCGCAATGATTATGCTGTCTGCAGTTTGCCTACTGGCACCATTGTCTTTTGTAGAAGTTGACTTGTTTTAGAATACATTGCGTAACTCAGTAGGTATTCCATATGTCTCTTTTCATGTCTCTCTTAAGTATATATCTATCATTTCTTGTAAAATAAAGGCAATGAGAAAAAAAACAAAGATTTCTATAAAAATACTTTTATTATAAATTAGAATAACCAGGGTGAACAATATATGTTATGAATATGCTCTTTGGCTCCTCGAAGCACATACAGCTAGATTTACTTTTTACAATATTTACAAGCAGTCAGTCAAGAGGGAGAGAAACCTAACAGAAGACGCCAAAGGAAAGAGAACTGAGCCCTGCGGAGTCAGCCATCGTTTGATGTACTCGTACAGGTCAGTCTTGTCATGAAAGTGGCTAAAAATGGGAAATGTCTCATAAAGATTTGGTAAAGGGGGATTCATTTTTACTATTTACATAGAACAAAGAAACGTAATTCACAAAGCTATGTTTTAATTTACTATTTCTGTAACAAATGGAGAAATAGTTATAAATATGCATGTATAAACACACACGTATGCATAATTGTATGGTTTATATTATATACATACTCAGGCACATACATTAAATTTTAATGCATTTGTGTTTGTACATTCAGCTGTATATATTATAAAACATGCTCTTTCGTAGTAGCTTCAGTGCTTCTTTTGCACGAAAATTAAAACAAGAAGTAAATCGTCATTTGCTGTTCATCACAGCAGATAAGAATTGATGGTGCAGCCGTGCAATTAAGGTGCATTGATTTCGGCAACCCTTCAGGTTTTGTATTGAAGGGTAGAGTATATCAAGTTTCTTCAAATACTTACATTTGCTCTTTGCATGAGGACAAGAAGCCCATTTAGGAGAAACTGCATTAGTATTTAAACTTTTACACATTAATCAACCGGCTTTGAACGATAAAGCATATCTATTAAAATGAGAAGCTGGGACACAAAAGAAAAAAAAAGGAAAACTAAAATAAATAAAAAGCAAGTTCGTACAAAAGCTATTTCGTATCTTTCTCAGGAAACAAATCCAATTTCTTAGTAATCCTCAAAGGGTTTGACGTTCGTAATCTGAATAATTGTGAAAAAAGGCGGCTAACGATGACATGAGTGTAAAAATGACTGTTTTCTCTGTCCGTCTCTCTCTCTCTCTCTCTCTACATCGGGTCTTATATGGTAACCTATTGCCGAATGAATAAGCGTATTTCATGTTCAAATCCCGTTTGATTTCAACGATATATCTCAGACAGAAGAAAAGAAAATCATCAACCGAACCATATCTGAAACGAGCGGTAATTGGCTAATTATTATTCATACGCGACAGGAAGGGAAAATCGTATTTCACAATTACAGTCTAATTTACATATTCTTCAAGATAACTCGGCTGATTGACAGGCTAATCTGAGGACACGAGAAAGAAGGCAAGTCAACGCGACCAAGTCATGAACAACAGACATGACGGGTCCTGCAACCACGTCTCCTTCCCCAGGAGGAGGAGGAGGAGGAGGAGGAGGAGGAGGAGGAGGAGGAGGAGGAGGAGGTCGTCGTCTTCCCTCCCATCGGGTTTCTGCGGCTCTGACAGAATCTCTGCTTTCGCCTCCTTCGCCTTCCTTCCTGACGCCTGAATCTTCCGCTGCTTTTCTTACTGACATCATTTCCTATTTGCCGCAGCATTACAAGTTTCTCGCGTAACAATTGTATTTACCAGTTGCTTATTTTCGGCTTCATCTTTGACGTATATAAATAAATAAGTCTGCGTGAAAGTATGATGCTTTACAGAGAAGGATAGTCTCCTAAAATGAAAATATTTAGCCGTAAGAAAAAGGCAGCAGGTTCTT
>NC_061106.1:9058158-9075658 GCF_015104395.2 Macrobrachium nipponense | reverse complement strand
GAGACATCGTCTGTGAGGCGGTTTCCGCCGGCGCTGCTGAGGATGGAATCGACTGAGAAAGAGGAGAAACTTTTCCTGATGACGGCGCTGAAAGCCGACTGGGGCTTCTCGCCGACGCCGCCGCCGCCGCCGCCGCCGCCTCCTCCCCCTCCTCCTCCTCCTCCTCCTCCTGTGTTCACCGTCGCCCCGGACATGGTGCAGTTAAAGGCGGCTGCTGGCTGACGATGACAACGCTGCTGCAGCTCCCTCCGACTGCGTTGAGAGAGTGTTGGCAATACGGCACAGTTAGTAAATCAGATATCTTCTTCACACTAAAGTCACTCATTGATTACTGTTATATTGACTGTCTTACTCTTCAGAAAAATGAAGCGAGTTGCTGTATAACAGACTTGTCATTCTAGACCTATCATAGGCACCAGATAGAGCCTTTGGAGCACTGTGCAAGGTGAAACGGCGTGGCGCGAAGTCTTCTATTACGAATCATTACAGCTTAAGCACATCCTGTAAACACCGAAGAGCGTCAAGTTTCATGTGGTCGACTATAGACCGTCCACCACAGACTGGCACTTATCGCAGACCAGCATCCGAGAGTCATTCTAATTCCCGCCTCCTTGCATACAACCCGACCAATCGCCTTCGGCATCATGTTAGTGGGTGGAGTGTCAGCTATCCTTGCGGCCAATGACGGGCGCGCTCTCTTCCTGGCTTGGGTATGAGACAAGGCTAAGCGAAGAAAGCGGCTGTATAATGTTTATACCATTAAAGTGTTTGGTAAATGAATAGACTAACACGCTCTTTTCCTGTCACCTTTTGCCACGCTCTTTAAATTGGCCTGACTATTGCCACGTGAAAGATTTTCAAGTCGCTTTACTTTAGCGTCCTCACAAGAATGCCTTCGCCACCAAACTTTACGTCTGTCAACGTTTTAGAATGTCCTTCATAAGTATAATATAAATATATTATATATTCAGTTTTCTGTTTGAATTTCATTTGATATTCGCATTAGATCAGTCTGTTGTCTTGAACTCTGGTTCTAAAGAGACAACACTTTCTGACAACGGACTGATTTTTATAGGACAGAAATTAGGGGAATGGAAAAATTCGGGAAATCTCTAAGCTGCAACTGGCGTCCCCTCATCACCTCACCAAAGAATACCTACCTCTCAAGAATACTGATTAGTTGGGTATTCATGGACTAAGTGACAGAAGAATGGTTTTTATGATGATAAGAAGATGATAACTTTGAAGCTTAGGGAGAAGAAACTTTTGTCCTTTTTTTTCTTTTTCTTTTTTTTACTTACGTTCCTACTCTTTTTTTTCGTTCATGTTATGACTGTGGAAGGTTATGAAGCAAATTTAAGCCAATTGATTTCAAATTCATTTAGACCACATTAGTTACCATTCTTGCGCTCACTTTTATCTAACACGATTTACATCGACACAGGCTACGTTTGAAACGAAACAGTTTTTCAGTGGTCTAATTTTCTTATCGCAGCTGAAATACTATTGCATTATAGCTGCTATTAAAGAAAGAGTCGTGTAATGTTAATAATAAAGGCTATGTAGTTTTATATTGTTTTCAAGTTTGAAAATCAACTGTATTAAGTCTCTGAAGATTTGTTATCCTTTTTAAAAAAGAAGTGCTAAGTATGTTGTAAGTATTTGTCTGATCTATTTCAAGTCCCGGTGAATTTAATTATTAGCGTGATCTTTCAAAGTAACCAGAATTGCTTCAGTCTCCTAAGCATTGCTGGTTCGCTAATGAATGGGTGTTTGGAGTATTTGTAGCCGAAAACAATCAATGCGTATTCTTGTATCCGCAGCGCACGAGTTCATCAAAGAAGCGTCATCTTTTAGGAGATCTCCAGGACACAAATGAAAACTATATAGATCATATAGCTTCCCGTAATGCTTTCTCACCTCATTTTCTGTCCACATTCCTCTGTATATATATATATATATATATATATATATATATATATATATATATATATATATATATATATATATATATATATATATACACATTTATATAATATTCTGACTCACTACGGGACCGTAACACGGTCTTTCGAGTGAGAATCCAGGGCATTAGCAATTCGGAACTCTCACTCGAAAGACCAAGGTTTGGTCCTGTGGTGAGTCAGCAATTTATTTCTGTAGAACACGTTTCCATGTGTTCATTTCCATAAGATATATATATATATATATATATATATATATATATATATATATATAATATATATATATATATATAGTTTTCCTGTAAAGAAAACTATTGAGACGGCTTTGTCTGTCGGTCTACACTTTTTCTCTGCCCTCAGATCTTAAAAATTCCTGAGGCTAGTGGGCTGCAAATTGATATGTTGATCATCCCCCTTCCAATCATCAAACATACCAATTTGCAGCCCTCTATCCTCAGCAGTTTTTAATTTTATTTAAGGTTAAAGTTAGTCTAGCACCGCTATAGGTTACCAGCGACACAGGCCACCACCGGGCCGTGGCTGAAAGTTTCATGAGCCGTGGCTGAGACTCTCTTGGCTTATGACTGAGAGTTTTATATAGTATTATATGCTGTGCAGGAAACTTGATTGCGCCAAAGAAACTTCGGCGTATTTTTTACTTTATACTGATTACAGCAACTGATCCATCGGCGTCAGTATCATTTATTAATGTTATTGTTATTAGTGTTACTAATATTGCTGCAGTTGATCCTTATAATGCTTTTGCTATTAAGAGCCATCTTCGCTTCCTTTTTCATCTTCTTCTTCCTCATCTTCTTCATCTTATTATTATTATTATTATTATTATTATTATTATTATTATTATTATTATTATTATTATAAGCAGCGCATCCTGAGCTTAGTAATTTTGATTTAGCGGAGGAGCTGATTTACAACTAAAGTTGCCCCGATGAGATGTTATCTTGAAGAAACAATTACGACGAATGTGTCGCCCATCACTCCCCTGAAGGGTGTCGCATCTAGCGAAATGCGATAAGAATGAATAAAAACATGAAGAAGAACATTTAGCCAAAGATGTCTATTGCTTGTCTTTCAAACATGGAAACTGATAAAATCAAAATGAACAATTGGACGGAAATAAGCTCATTATAATTTCAGCGGATGAAAGCGATTTATCAACAATTTGAAAGCAGCAATGGTGATTTTGTGGTTACTATATAAAGCTCTGGAATCCAAATATATGACCGCGCCGAGAGGAAAGTAGGTATCTCCGACTGAGGTGAATTTCTGTGGATGCATAACAATGACATTTGTCTCGGCATTCAGTCATTTGAGCGTTGGACGAAATTTGAGAGTTGGCATTGTCACTAGGACTCTGCAGATATGTTTTATCTCCCCAAAATAAGGATCAATAACTGGAATCCTTTGAGAGCGCTTCGGCAGAACGTCAATATTGATTTGTCAAACGCCAGTTACCGCATACACATATTTTCCTCCTCGGCGAAGCGTAAAGGAAGAATTGACATCCTGACGTCAGCAGCAAACTTCTCCCTTTAAACTTTATGCCTCCGGAATGTCAGTTTAATTGACAGATAAGACAGATTATGGTGTTCTCGTCTTTAATTGGACTATGGATTTGAAATTCACGGCTCGTACCTTTCTACCGCCACAGGAATTTTTCCCTTTTTTTTTTCTCACACTGTCATCTTGTGGAAGGTATCGGTTAACTGTTGGCACAACTACTGGAAGTTAATGCAAAAAAGATGCATTAGAAACTCACATTCATCTCGAAGGTAATTATATAAATGGTTAAATAAAAAAAACTTGAAATTCAAATCACGGTGGAAGCTGTGGGTTAGTTGTATGGTATTCTGCTCTGTCAGTAAGAATGATAGATTTTTCTCCGTTCATCACCGTTTCAACATGATTCCATCTTTTTAAGTCACGCTACAACTTTTATCCGTTCATATGAGTTACGTAGCTTTAACGGCTCCTTAACCCACGTATCCATCGTGAATGGGCGATTTACAATTCATTAGTGGTGTGGTCGTGGTAGCTAATTTACGAATTGCTATTGTTCCCTCGGGGGTTCTTCATATTTGAATCCAGTTTAGAAGTATAATTTATGAGCAATAGTCATTTCGGAAACAGTGACTCTCGCTACTTTCAGCTTTTTTAAAGGGTATTTTTACTTGAACGTGAGAGCACAGATTCTCTTCAGCTCTTCTGTTGACGTGACGTCACCCACTAAAAATACAACGCACTTTATTTGCCTCGATTCCGAGAGAGTGATCACCAGCTTTCCCATGCAAATGGGACTGCGTCGCAGCAAGGAATTCATTCACACGTAACACTCTCTAGTTCCAAAGTGCATACTGTAGATTTTGCATTTCGGTTTTATGTACCTACAATTAGAATCTAATGGTTGGGGAACAATTCTTTGATTGTTTTAAGTAAAATGAATATCAGCCATATCCTTCAGGAAACTAAACTCTCTAGATTCGTACGGAGAGCTCTTAATCCAGACTTACTCGCCATGACCGCACAGCCAGGCAGAATAACGTCCTCCAGGGAGCAGTAGCTGGGCATCACAACAAACTAGAATGGTCAAGACCAAGCGGAAGCCCGATATAAGGAGTCCTTCTCTTTGCGAAGCTTAAGGATTTTAAGTGTACTCGCAACAATATATGAAATTTTAATACCGAAGCAAGGGATATTTTATTCCTTAAATAGTATAATAGAATAATGATAGAAGAGATAAATTAAATCAACAATCACGTGAGTAAAAGAATTAAATTTCCACTTTTCGTTGGGATCGAACCTTAGACTCTCGAGTGAAAGCAAGGACACTACCAACATGACTCAACTAATATCATGTCATTCAGATTACTCAGAAGATGTCATTTGAATGCAGTGTTATCAAATGAGGTACTGATGGGTCGGGAAGTTGTGTAAAACTGTATTGGCGAGGTGCGCATCCTACAGAGGTAGATCAGGTTCTGCTGTCCGTTTTGTTTTATGTGGCGTAACTGGCAACCTCTTAGTGTTTCTATTACTATTGATACTAGTAATAATACTAACTATTCCTTAAATTTTATTTTCATGTGTTTGGATGTGGATGGTTGAGCAGAGAAAAACAGTTTTGCTAATGTCATTTGAGGTTAGTTGTCGTCAACCGATTTAGAACGCTTTTTGTGTGTGTGTGTGAAGTTTGACAGAAATGTTAAAAGTATTGCAATTGATGTAATATAAACATGCGATTAGCCTCTCTTCTTTACTGTTATTACTTCTGCTTTCTTGACTCCACCTCTCATAGATCAAGAAATTGCATAATATCTCTCAGATAAGTGCAAAACCATCTCCTAGGCACCAACTTTGACAACGTAACCAGCATTCATTGATTTTCATTATTAAGGTATCAAATGATAGTAACCTCCGCCAGTATCATGCCCTGTAATGTTAACTTAATTTACCCTGACAGTTGGCTGTTTCTTTATTCAAACTGAAATATACTGTTAGTATTTCTAGGACACTGAATCCCTCAGCCAATATCTTTTCATTATCCCTATTTCTTTGATTACATGCATCCTTCATTGCAAATTCATTTTTGAAAACAAATCCGATCTACCTCTTTTTAACTGTACGACAAATAATAATAATAATAATAATAATAATAATAATAATAATAATAATAATAATAATAATAATAATAATAATAATAATCAATAATAATTAGGCTGTTGTAGATCTCCCTGTTTTAAAGAAATATTTCAAATCATTTATTATTTCAGGTCTTGAATATTGCTCTCAACTTTAGACTTCAAATGATGGTATGCACCTTAAATTGTAAAAAAAGATTAAAAAAAAAAACTCAACGTGCTGTTGTATAACATATTTGATAATCATCTATAACAAATTTCAGAACGATTACCTTTACATTTAGAAATGCAGTTAATTCTAAGAGACTACCTTTATTTCTGTGAGGTTTATTGCCACACTATTGTGGAATGATCATCCTATTCTATAGCTGAATTGTTGGAACTTCAGTAATTCAAACTTGGCACAAATTCTTGTTTGTTGACCAGGCTGACATGAGTCTCACATCATAGTTTATTTGTTAATTGTCTTGCCTATTTCGATTTGTTAATTATATGAATTGTTTTTCTTTGACATTTCTGTTTTATAATTCATTTTCTACTATTCAGGTTTCTTTCTGTACAGGACTGCTTTCCCCATTGGGGTCTTATAATTTGTAGTGTTGATTAAAGTATCCAACGTTCCATCTTAACCACTTCATTGAGAATAAATGTATTATGCTGCTTAATAACTTATGCTGCCAGAAAAAAAAAATATCTCACTTGGTATGACAAAATTATTAGTACCAGCAAACGTAAATCTCTAAAATTTTAGGCAACTGACACAACATTAGTCTGAACAGAATTGTATGTAACCCCACATTTTGTCTTCTTCGATATAATATTATCTTATTTATATTCTGAAAAGAACTTCACTTTCTCCACTAATTTTTTTTTATATATGGTTTTCCCCTTTTATTTAATCAGACATTCAACGACATTTTTTCCCATTTGGATGACGGATTTTGGCGTCAAGTCAGCCATCTCTGATTTCGATGATTCCACCTTCAAAATATAGACAAATGATGGAATGAAATGGACTGGAATATAAAACTTTGGCTTGAGAGGGAAATTGAGAGCAAAAGGCTTTGAAAGGTGTAATAAGAGGAACCCCTCTCAGTTGCACCGAAACAATTGTTTTCAGAGGAGAGGGTGGAAAGTAAGTTGAAATAAAAAGAATATGAACGGAAGTACAGTAAAAAAAAAAAAAAAAAAAGAGTTTGCAGCAATGGGCCGAAGGGACGCTGCAAAGAACCTCAAGTAATGACTACAGTGCACCGCGTGAGGTGCACTGACGGCACTATCCGCTGCTGGAATATACAAAATTATAGTTTCGGGTTTTAAGATTTAACTAATTTGATTTGTCAGACTGTTAGGAACTATGTTGACCCCTCAAAAAGAAGTGTGTCTAGTTCAAGAAGCACAAAAGATGACTTTTACAAGTGACATCATAGCAGCAGAATGATGTTTTATGTAGCCTTATGCCTGGTGCTGATAAAAAGAAATTTCCAGCAACGTATTGAGGTCCTTAACCAAACACATCCTTTGGTCCGCTAATCATGAAGAATGTTGTTTAGTCTCTCTCTCCACATTAGTATCAACGCTGATCATGTGAGGAACAACAGCCCTTTGATTTTAATACCTTGTTCCGCATAAAATAAAGTTGATATATTTCATTTGACTTATGAATTAATCACTTGATTTAAATCAATGTTTGAAGGAAAGGAAGGAACATAATCACTTGTGTACAGGATTCCAAACGCAGAAATTCATCAAACTTCTGACGTGATTGATTCTTGTGTTTACGATTTTTCTCCTCCACTTATATTGCTTTAGGTCAACGGACTCATCGGCGATGAAGGATAAGAACTTATTTCATATATATATATATATATATATATATATATATATAGCATATAATAATAATAATAATAATAATAATAATAATAATAATAATAATAATAATAATAATAATAATAATAATAATAATAATAATAATAATAATAATAATAAAGGTGAAAGACACTAAAATCTTGATGTGATCCATATATTTAATGCCAGGCCACTACCTAATGTGATTACCGGCACAGAACAAAGAAAACAAAGGCATAATAATAATAATAATGATACACAAATCAATTGCAGTAACAGATACTTTCAGTCACAAATAGCTAGAATGTCTGTCTGAATTTTCAGTACCCTTAATCTGTTGTCATACCTTGGAATAAAGAATAGCATCGCTCATCACAGAGACTTGGTAATGATATTCTGCATCATACATGCTACCACATCTCTCTGGAGACGTTTACGGAAGTTCAGAAGTAAAGGCGTCATTTTCTTGGTCTACAAAGACACACAAAATACCTGAAGTAGAACTGTACATTCGAGGGAATGACTGCCCACAATGAACAAAATTTTCCCAGAATTTTAATGCACTAAATTGTGTCACAGACATTTGCTGATTAAATGTACATCAGCAAGGGGATATAAATAGGCTAATCGCAGAGTTACCTTGAATGGTGAGCCATGAGAGCCAAGCAGACAGAACCAGAGACAAAAGCACCCATCCAGAAATACGGTTCACTAATCTCATCTGTAGGCAAGCAGCGAGTGTGGATGGATTTCAGATTAGATACCTGCTTTCCAGCCGTACGCTGCAATGAAAGTTTTCCCAGTGGAAGCTCTATAGTACCTAGTAATTGCCAAAAATTAAACACACTGAAATTTGATAATTTCCCCATCATTATCATCAACCCTGAAGGATGACGATGACCAGCCTACAAAAGGATTAGAACTCTTAAAAAAAGGATAAAACACCATATTATATATATATATACATATATAAATATACATATGATTTTAAATCACGAAGACATAAGAAACGTGATGATTATACGAAGAAAGTTACAGCTACGGTGGAAAAGTGAAACACTGGAGATGCTAAGTACTTATGTCTTATTACCAAGACATGGTCACAGCAACTGTGATCATTTCTTCATAATAAGACGAAAGTACTTATCACCTCCAGTGTTCCAATATTCCTTCATGGCTGTAGCTTTGTTTATATACATATACATACAAACACACACAACACACACACACACACACACACCCACACACACACACATATATATATATATATATATATATATATATATATATATATATATATATATATATACATATATATATATATAGATATACCAGTGAGCAAGGGGCAGAAATACCGAATGTAGGCATCAAACATGGGGGCAGACAGGAATATTCGTGTTTATTCCTAAAGTTTTATATGCCATGATGCCATCTCCAGGTGTTCTAGCATTTAAAAAACAAATATTGACAATAAAAACTAAAAAAAAAATACACAAAGGCAAATTCAGGACATAAAAAACGACAGTCGGCTTATAAGTTAGAACAGGTAAAGTACTGAGAAATTAATTAAAACAAACAGAACGTAAGAAAGAAAAGAAAAAAATATTGATATATTTAAGATTTATATTTTAAAACATTATAATTTGAAAACCAAACCAAGAAAATAAATAAACAAAATAAGCTTTTCGAAAGAAAAACATAATAACAAAAGCATTATTATTACGACAGGTATAAACGAATAGCCGAAGTTGAGTGTTCAATATCGGAACAAGCTGTTTTATAATCAACGACTCAAGTATTAGTATTTCTAGTTGGCTTGAAGTTCGTCCAACTATGCAGAAATCTTCGCTTTCAATGGCAGTTTTACAGAATTTCGTGTAATATCTTACATTAGAGTGTTAGGGGTTGGAGATTTTTAACCCTCCACGAAAACTTATCCCCCTATGAGAATCAATTCGTACTTTTAGAAGCCTCCGAGTGGATTCCACATAAATCCCCGAGTTGCACTTGGTGCACGAATACTTGTACACCACTAAGAAGGACATCGTAGCACAAATTTGATCCTTAAAATAGAGCCAATCGGGAACCAGTTTGACATGCAATGCACCAAAATGTTTTTGAACTATGCTCATAAATTTTTTTTTTTTAAATGGACATCATGACAGCATGGAAACTTGTCGTAAAAGTGTAATTTTGGTACCGTGAGAGTATAACACTCATTGAGAAACCCCTTGTTTAGTAGTTTATTGAGGCTATTGAAAACTATCTTTGAATGAAAACAATTGTGTTTAAAGTATTCTAAGAGAAAGGTAACATCATCGCGAAAACTCCAACTAAAGTCACATCAGAATTAAGCTTAAAATTATAAAAGCAAGAACTGTTAAAACTGACACCTAATCGTGTTAAAGTTTTTTTTTTTTTTTTTTTTTTTTTTTTTTTTTTTTTTTTTTTTTTTTTTTAAAACCGTGGTGGTAAAATGACTGTTATGTCTGATAACCAGAACGTCAAGAAACGTCAGTCGATTGTCCCCTTCCTTTTCAAGAGTAAACTTGAGGCTGGGGTGGCAGCAGTTACCAAATTCCAAAACGGAATCCGGGTCATACTCTCTTTTGAAGAGGGCAAAGATGTCGTCAACACACCTTACATGAAAAAGAGCATTCTTCAGAAGAGTATAATATATATATATATATATATATATATATATATATATATATATATATAATATATATATATATTATATAAATATTCCTCTTATTGAAAAGTTCACTAAATTATTTTCATTCGTTGCTTCGCAGATTTGTGATCCAAATTTGTCTTCTTTTTGGTTTCTGTTTAGAAATCCGTGAAATATGTGCATTTCCTGTCTGAACAGATAAGTCAAAATATACGTCATCTATCTTAGAGAAATTACAGATGATTTTCTTGTGCATCTTTTTATCCATCCTAATTAATTGCCTCCCAATAGTCAAGAGTCGCTGAGTTTTATTGAACAATGACAGGAAGCCTATTTTCCTCTAGCAATACTTCGTAGCTTTGTTTAATGGGAAAAGCTGTAACTTTCCTTTCAGAGGTTCTTGCTGCTATAAACGTCGATGGGTGTTTGATGGTGCTATATACGTATATATATAGTCCGGACAGCGTGTTTATTTGAAGTTATTTTGTGAAATTGATCTTGATTTGCATATTTCGTAACCTTATATTAAGATTCAGAACCAATATATCGGTAGATTGGGTGTGTTTTTTCTATCAGCTCTTAGATTAATGGATATTGGAAATGAGCTGGAGGTAACAAATATATAAATCTCGTAGTTCCATTCTACAAACTCTACGGCTCTTGAAGTGAGAGTCTGTTCGCTCGCTGATTATGTCTTCGAGAACGATGCACGAAAATCCAGTAAATTCCTAAAAAGGGAGACAGTGCTCCTTCTTTACAATATTCTGTCTCTCGCCTTATAACTTAAAATTTAAAGTCTACCTAATGTATGAAAGAAATATTTGTTCTGACGGCAATGAAACTGGCTGCGTCTGATATGATGATATTCGTAATTACTTTTTCTAAGGCAGGAAAAAAAATGGATTCCAGAGGAGATATTCTTGTCACACGGAAAAATGACGCTAAGAAGGGGATGAATAAATAGAAGAGTGTCGTATGACTTCATATATGAATGTGAATATTATTTTAAACATGAATATTGCAAAGACTTTTGTTTTCGCTACTAATAACTTATACTTTTGTTAGTATTTTTTGTCGGCAACAAGCAGGCACGATCGTTATTCAACGCCTTTTCATTTCTATCTCTACATTAACGATGTCCGAAAGAGCTATATTATTTTCTAGAGGAATTATAACCGCATGCGTCTCGTTACTGTAAAATATGAAAGTCCTGCCGTTTTTTTCACCTTTTCGGATAAATAAACTGTTTGAATAAGAAAAGTGACTTTTACTCCTTACAGATAAGGATAATCAGTTAAAAGATATTTTATCAACTTTGATCCAGTACAATTCCGTTTTCAAAAGTTTAGAATATGGACGGACATTAGTAAGAAACCATTTTATCAATGCTGTTTAAGAATGAAATAGTTTCTATTTTAAACACCTTATATTTCCGAATACACACACACACACACATGCACATACGCATACACATACCCATCACACACACACATACATATATATATATATATATATATATATATATATATATATATATATATAGAGAGAGAGAGAGAGAGAGAGAGAGAGAGAGAGAGAGAGAGAGAGATAATGTGTGTGTCTGTGTTTTAAGCAAGCAGTATCACTTGAGCTCAACAGAGAATAAAAGGAAAGGAATTAGATATGTAAATATAGTATATACATGGTGTCTAAGCGGAGACCACAACACCTATAGCTGTGATTTCAGCCCCTCGCTACCCCACCAGCAACCTTGTGAGTGGGCATATTTAATCCTCCTCCCGGGGGTCCTAGGTGATACAGTACGCCTGATGGGCAGGGAGAATCCCTAGAAAAGAGATAATATGCATCGACCTACGGCTTCATGTTGTTAATAAAGCTTCCTTTTTTCAACTAGATTCACTAAAGGTTTTTTTCAGGATATTATTAGAATTAAATATCTGTTTTGACCTTGCCCAATTGAATAAATGAACATTTTCTCTAAGAGCCGTTATAATCATACACACACACACACACAAACATATATATATATATATATTATATATATATATATATATATATATATATATATATACACACTCAATATATAATATCATATTAACTATTATCATTATAATATCTATATTATATATATATATATATATATATATATATATATATATACTATAGATATTGTAATTATAATATTTGATATATGATAGTATTATATTAGATTATGATGATATATTATATTATGATATATATATATTAATTACAATATGTAATTATGATTATAATTATAAATATAGTATATAATACATAACATATATATAATGTACTATAAAATATAATAAATCAAAGTATAGTATATATTTAATTTAATATTTATATTTCACGGCTACCTTTCAGGAGGGGAACCAAGGACTGAATGACATCAAGCGAAATCAAAGTTTGGTTGTTTAAAGAGGGAACAACCTTCTTATTGTATAATGATTCAATTATTGCTAACTGATAACGTGAGGTGGCTCTGGAGAGAATTTTACAATTTTTATATTCGATAACTTGTTTGCATTTTTTGGCATGATCACGTACATAAGAAAATTCTGGATTAGTTAACCTAATACCCGTTCTGTAACTAACTCCCAATGACAATCCGTTCACACTTTTAGTAGGTGACGAAAAACCCCCGCATGTTTCCCCACCTTATATTTGGGTCAAGTATATAAATAAACGACGTTAGAAGTCATCAAGGAGGGTTGTTTGTCTGTATATCTAAAAAAAGAACCAATGGTTAACGGGTACTTGGGCATGGCTCTACTGTTAACTGCTGGAAGGTGGCAGTGAATAAGATCATTTAGCTGAACATAAAAAGACTTATCATGAACAAAAGGAATACAAAAGTAAAAAGCCAACTTTGGTTTATTATCAAATACAGGAAGAAACTTACTGTTACGAACTAAAAAATAGCACCAAGAAATGAGATTTCTTGGTGGAAGCCAATCCAAATGGAGAGAGTACCTAAGAAATTTAATTCAAATTAAAATGACAACTGCTATAACAAGTAAATGTTCGTTTTCTAAAAATGGAAGTAGAAAAGCCCTGTTCATAATTAATCGGGAGCTTAATGTTGGGATGGGCCAAATTGGCATATTCAAGAAACTGACCAGCTTGCTTTTTATTTCGGAAAAGTAAAAAGGTGTCATCTATGTATTGTTTGTAAAATAAAGGTATAAAAGAGAGGGGACAGTTGTCCAGCAACTGTTCCTCTAGATGGCACATAAAGATGTTAGAAACTAGATAGCACATAAAGATGTTAGAAAAAACGGAGCCGAGAGGACTACCCATAGCCATAGCTTCAACTTGAGTGTAAGCCGTGTTATTAAAAAGAAAGGCAGTGTTCAGCGCTGCCAGTTGCAACATTTTCTCAAAATTATTGTAATTAAGGCCTTGAAATAAAATATCTCGTTGGGTAGAGATTTTTTCTAAGATTATTTTTATTCTCTTCCATTGGGTATCAGTGTGAAAAGAGACTCAACATCCAACTTACCATAAATAACCAGTATGCTCCATAAGAACATTGTCCCTGAAATGTTCGGAATTTTTGACTGAATAATTATTCATAGAAAATTAATTTAACAAAGGCACTAAAAACATAGTAATAAGTCTAATAGAGACACCGTCCTTATGCACCCTGGTCAAACCATACATAGTTCTGTAAGAGCCACCAGTACTCATCAAAATCTGGTAAACGTCGTTATTAATTACCTTATTATCAAAGACTTTTAGGAATCTATTGATCCGATCTTCTAATCGAAAAATAGTAGCGAAATCAGATACAAATTTTTTTTGAAATTTTGACGTGCCGTTTAAAATGATAAACACTTTTAATATATAATCTTCACGGTTAAGAAGAACCACACCTCTACCTTCTATTTTGAGTACCTGTTTCTTGTCTGTGTTGCATTCACACTATTTTGAGCCACGATGTTTTTCAAGATTTATATCACGAGTGCCACCATTGTTGGTACTCCCCTGTGCTGACCCGTGCTGTCCCCTGAGGTAGGCTGTATATGCCCGACTTCTGTTTGTAACCTGTGAACTTCAGCCTACGAGTGTCACTATCCCTGACACTCCCCTGGCCGACAGTTTGAGTGCCCAGCAGTGCCTCATTCGGTACTAGTATTCCAAGAATATTGTACTTGATAGTGCCCCATGGAGTTTCCCTCCCACGGAACTATCCTTGGTCTACTCACTATTGCTACCAATGAAGAGGTGGTGGATTTCTATGCCAAGATGGAGAAGAATATGGGAATCCCTGAGGATTGGCTCTCCCTGACTGTGGCTAGTCGGATGGGCAGCTGGCTGTACAAGCGCCTGTTGCACCCCATGGACACGATGTCATACCAAACTGGGTACCTTGTAATTGAGCCCATTAAATAAGCTCTCCAAGCGGCCACAGCTGTTTCCAATGGTGAAAACCTTATGATCTATGCAAGTGCAGATGGCAGGAAAACCAGGCTATCATCCATGATCATGAAATTTTATGTTGGCTACTGTGTTTGCACACAGACCATAGGCGTGCCGAACTTCCTACCAGAAGACCTGCTCACCTGGATACTGGTCAGTTTCAGGAATCCTCTCTCTGGCAACGAAGACAAAGATCCAGACCCACCTGAAGTTAGTCCGGCATCTCCCATTGCTAATGAGCTCCCTCATTACCTCATGACAGACTTCCCAGGCCTCACACAATCAAGCTCACCCCCTGTGAGCCCTTAACAACCAGGACCAGCTCCACCTACCTCGATCCTACTAGATCTGACTGCAAGTAGCCCTCTGCCCAAGTGTTCTATCTCCCAGAGCTGCCAGCCAAGCCCAGCTTTCTACGAGTATTCCCCCAAGGTCTGTGCTGAAAGTCCAGACAATTTTTTTTCTCCCGAACTTGGACCATGAGCACGAGTACCTCGCTGCCCTCATGGACCAGGTTGAATTGGATGTCTTAGAGCCCGGCCCCATTGAGTTCACAGAAACCCCTGTCTATTCATCTGGTTTGGTACCAAGCTTCGGGGATATCATATACCACCAGGAACTGAATGATGCGGAAGACAACCAGAGAGCTCCAGACTTGACTCAGCAAGGTAAACCCTGACCAACGATATGAACCCTGCAATTCTAATCAGTGGACCCTCGCCCCACTTGCGGCACCCCCAGAGGTTCAGATTGAGCTTGAAGGGGAACCCACGAACCCAAGAAATGCCAGATGTTGTCACCATTTCTAGGTGCACTACAGCCTAAATGCAGAGGGCCAAAGGTCGTATGCCAAGTGTGCAGAAACCGAGGTCTGGTCTCTGCAGCCACCACCCTATCAAACATGACCTGCCCAGGGAATGAAGCTCAATACCCGTGGGGCAAATAGAGTATCAAAGCCCACCGCATTTCCAGAATCACTACTCGTTTCAGGGGAAGGGGAATGCATTGCTAGAGCAAGTTCCACCCTACTGGCCTGGACCTGTTGGGGAAGAACAACCATCTCTACGATTTTCACTCCCTGATATGTTGCCAGGCTCGTCCCTCAATGGAACAGAATACATGCCTATGAAAATGGGTCCCTATGAACTGCCTGATGGCAGAAATGACTTGTGTTCTGGACAACCCTCGAACCCAGGCTATTTACAAGCAAGGGCAGAGCTAGCCACTAAGCCTGCTCTGACTACATGGTCCTGGCAACCACCAGCACCGCCCTGAAGTCCCATAGAAAAAGTACCACCAACCATCTTGAGTCATTACGCGGTGCCCCTTATGCTGTACCTACTTATAGGGGAAATCTTTCCCCCGGGGACCCCAACTGCAGTTCCAGCTCAGTTGCCCTCACCTCCTTTAACCAGGTATTTTAGGCAACTCACAATTGAGCAATAAACCCTACAAGCCATAAACCACGTTTGAGAAGCCTTTTCTCCAACTTTCCCGAGCATTATACTATGCTATCCAGAGGCAAAGCCAATGGAAATTTTGTATCTTATAAGTAACTCCCTTGTTAAAGTACCTTATTTTACCCTATTGTGTATCCCGTTAAGAATTTTTCTTCGCTGCACTGTTTTCAGTGCCCAATGCACATGTCAACCTCTGATACCCCTTGGGATAAATCATGAAATGCTAAAGGGAAGCATTAGTTATGGTAAATAAGGATAAGAGGGTTTTTGAGAAAATTGAGTTACTAGAGTAAAAGACGCAAGCAAGTCTTCTTTGTGATCGAGTAGAATCATAGAGTTTTCATTAAATTGAATGAAACCTGGTTGGATAGGATTAAAACTAGATGAACACTAATTCGCATAAGACTGCCTAACATCTTCATTGAATGGGGAGGTATTATGAGTATCCACTCTGGATCCTCTTTTCTTTCCTTTTCTTCAGCCAACATAAAATTTTGAGGGAATATCTTTTGAACCAATAAAGTAAAATTAAAATTGTGAAGAGGAGCAGCGAGAAGTAGAGTAACGACGAGCTTTCAAGTTAGGACCCAGTCAAGAATTTACCTTCTGCACTGTGATTGGGTTAAGAGCCCTTTGAGAGTATTTTGACTTAGCAGTTTTGTTCTTTTGTATTCCTACACCAAAGATGGAAAACATCCTAATGACATTCTACCCTTGATGGTTCTACGATCATTTATGAGTTGTAATCTCCCCAACAGGGTTAGCTACTGACTGATTTCAAATCCTGAGAAGGGTCGCCTACTCTTCAATGACCTGCGCCCATTTTTCCATTGTATTATGCTTCCCAATGTAATTAAGCAAATGCCATTAAATCGAGAACTTCCTGCCTAGTCGCGAAAAATTACACGTCTCACTGGGGGTCTCCCTGGCTTAACTCCAACCTTCTACCTGATCTCACCTGCTTCTTACCTGGCCTAGTCCCTCACCCTTGTCAATGGTCCCTTGCATCCCAACACTGACTCCTCACACCTGCATGACCCTTTCCTCTCTCAACATACACGTTTTTCATTATTCTCCCTATGTTCTTACCTCTCTGTCAGCGTCCAATGATTCTTTCAGGCTCCTGTGGAAGAGTAGCGTTGGAGATGAATGAGACAAGATGAATCGTCCCCTCAAGGAACTTGTCTTGTTTTGGGAACAACAATATCTAGTTTGGACAGGATGATTCCAGTTATCTAACTCAGGTATCATACGGCCTGACCTGGTCTAGTACATCGCATTTTGCCTGCAGCACGTAGCATCTAGCCCTTGCTAGTAACGGAAGGCCTATTCCCCTGCTACAGTTGGCCTACCTGGAACCGGTCCCGTGCCTGACAACTCAACCCACTGCTCTACTTAACCAATGTCTTGAAATGAAACAGCTAGTATTTTCCAATAATCACACATTGTGGA
>NC_061106.1:9043158-9053158 GCF_015104395.2 Macrobrachium nipponense | reverse complement strand
TGACCTGGAAAGGACACCAGGAAACACTAAGAAAGGTCCTACAAGCTCTCCAGGAAGTAAAGTTGGTCTTAAATCTGAAGAAGTGTCAGTTCGGAGCAACCCAGAACACTACTTGGGTCATATAATGGGAAAATCATGCTAAAGGACGCAAACGTTCGTTAGAATAAAAGACATGCCCCACCCAGAAACCAAGAATGAAGCGCAACTCTTTGTAGTCATGGTGCAATATTTCCACAGATTCATCCTTAACTTCTCCGAAGCTGCTGCTACCATGACTAATTTGCTTGGGGGGAATAAAACCATCAAGTGCAAAGAAGAGTGCGGGAGAGCATATGACAATCTCAAAGCAGTGTTGACGAACAAACCTACACTAAGTACACCAGATTAGGAAGAGCCCTTTTACATGGCTGTCGAATCAAGTGATGTTGGCATGGAGCCTTTGATGTTTCAAATAACAGATGGCATATGTCACCCATTAGTCTACTATTGGAAGAAAGTGAATCCAGCAGAAACACGATTCAGTGCCATAGATAAAGTTGCTAGGCATGGTAATAACGATAAAACACCATGAAGCAAAATTTCTAAATCGCATTAGATATCTCATGGGCTGTGGTCTGTCAAGACTGTAAAGGGGATATTATGGTCGGCATAATATGCTTCAAGGTGTTTCATCGCTAGTATCCAGTGTTCATAAGATGCTTTTGGGTGCAATTTAATATATGTGGCCTTCAGTGTATCTAATGTCTTTATATTTCACCGGAAGATTAATAAATATTTGTTTTTGCTAGCTATGGGAACTCATATTTGGATGAATGTTCATAGCTGCTTTCCTATCAAAATGGCAGCAGTTCATTTTTTTGAATTGCTAAGTTCAGTTACTGTCACAGACAATCATGATGATGCTGCTTTAGATTTTTCACTATTTTTGGTTGTGATCAGTTAATAAATTAACTCACTCACAAATCGCAACTGTCTTGGCAATGTGTAGTACACAGATGTTACAAAGATTGTGTCTTGTCAAGTTGTTTGCTAGTGGTCTCATCTGAGCATAGTTTTGATATGGTTAATGTGGAGATGGATCTGGTTGTTTGTGATATATTTGCTTTTCAAGAAAAACACATTTAAAATCCAACGCCACTTGAGACGGTATTCACTGTGAGCTTACACAGCTTAGTTTGAGCAATATTTATAAAAGACTGAGTTAGTGTTTAATTGATCAACTTTGCATTATCATCAAACGGAAAAATCCTTCTTAAATCATGATTCAATGTTTCATATAAGCTTGTAAAATTTATTTTGCGTTCTTGACTGAGTCATATATATATATATATATATATATATATATATATATATATATATATATATATATATATATATATATATATATTATTATATATTGTTGCTTTCTAAATGCATTTTCCCCCTTTTTGATTGTATAAAATATTGTGTATAAGATTTTGTGCAACATTTTTTCAGATTCCTAGATAGCTTAGAGATAGGATATTGTAAATGTGTGTTCAGATTTTGCATTACATAATGTAAAAAGAATATATAATGTAGAATGTAGAAAGAGAGAGATTTCTTTGTCCATTCAAAAACTACGTTTGTTTCCCTATTATGTCAGCACTGTGAGATTAGAGGAACTCCGAGATCTCAGTTTGCTTTCCTAATCTGTCAACACGTTTGATAAGCGAGCTCGAGTCTTCGCGTTGTTATCAAAACATGTCAGTCTTGATTATCGCTCGACTTTCGTCTCGATTATTGTATTCTGGTCTTGTACGCGTATGTCTTTGTCAAAGCCACGTGCAGATTACACATTTTGTATGTAAAGTTGCGTAAGATTTCGAAGCTTCTGGAAAGAATTGTGCCAAAATGTTTTGTGTCATCCCCAGTCCAGCTTTCGCAAGGGAGAAGAAATTTCATTAGATCTTAGATACTCGAGGAATTCACATCTCTCTCTCTCTCTCTCTCTCTCTCTCCGTCCCATAGCACTTTTGATATTAAAAGTAACGTAACGATTTCGTACTTATTTGAATGGTCACTCGTAACTTGAGAATTTCATATTTGATATTTCTTAGAGTTTATTTAGTGTTAAGTAGTGTTTTTGTGGAATCTGAACAAATATTTTTCGTATCGGCGCCTGGTTTTTTGTGAAAGTGTAAAACGAGCTGCAGCAAGAAAGAAAGAAATTGGTATACCAAAAAGGTAAAGTGTGTTATATTTTTATAGTTGCAACTAATAACTGATAGGAACAGTGGTTAGATAACAACTAATAACTGATAGGAACAGTGGTTTGGTAAAAACTGATGGTTACAATGTTTTGAGTGAAAAGATTTACACTTTTACACATTGCAAATTTTTGTGTTTTGTGTTTGTTTCATTTTTGTGCATTTGTTCATTTTCTTGTTGAAGTGTGCCTTTTTATTTTGATACTGTCCACATTTTTCTGTATTTTCATTTACTTTCACAATTTAATCGCCTTAGTTATTTTCATTAATTAGTCGTTGCACATTAATTAAATTTAACACTTGTGACTTAATTTGCATTTACTTAGAATTCTTTTCAAGTTTTATTATTGTTTAGCACTTGTGAATTTAATTTCAAATTTTCTATTATTACCTAACACTTTGAATTTTGTTTTGATTGAATTAATTTTCTTGAATTTTGTGATAAATTAATTTTGATTTAATTTTACTTAATTGATTCAAGAATTAATTAAACTTTACTTTGTTTTCAAGTAACAGTAATTTTCCCTGATATTGTGAATTTCACTTATAAGTTTTGAGTTTAATAATAAATTTAGAATTTAAATTTTTTATAAGTGTTTTCTTTATCTAACCAGTATATTTGCATTTGATTATATTGATGTTAGGTAGAAACATAGAGTGGTAATTGATCCGTTTTTCCTTCATTTACTGAAGTGACTTAGAACCAAGGAAGTACTTCGACTTCTGAAATCAGGGAAATACTTAGACTTTAAAAGTTGTTGATGGAGTGATGCCCTTTGATTAATTTAATTACTTACAAGATTACCTCACACCTGTTTTGATGAACTTAGTCTGATTACCTGCAAGACTGGTAAGTTGTTAAGGGATCACTGTTGCCTTTAGAGTATTCAGTCGTTTAATACCTGTGATGAGGGTTCAGGTGTCTGGCTTTTGTGAGGTATCAGTTGAATGAATGGTAAGTGTCGTAACCAGATACGTGGCACTTTCGTCACAATATATATATATATATATATATATATATATATATATAATATATAATATATATATATATATATAATATATACATATATATATATATATATATATATATATATATATATATATATATATATATATGAGTCATATCACATTACCCTGATTAAATATACATAAATCGAGCTACAATGTCCTTTAATATCTAATTCGCTCTACCTTATGATTAATATAGTTTTCATATATGTTAACCGAAGGGGAATGCCTCACTGTGCGTTCTGAATTTGTTGGTGCCATGGTTCGCGCCCGTGAGCCGACGAATTTCTTATCGACAAAAAAATAAAAAAATTTCCCCTTCGGTTAACATATATGAGAAAATATTAATTCCAAGGTAGAGCTAATTAGATATTAAAGGACATTTGTAGCTCTATATATATATATATATATATATATATATATATATATATATATATATATATATATATATATATATATATATATATATATATATATATATATATATATATATATATATATATATATATATATATATATATATATATCATATATATATATATATAAGCTTGATGATGAATAATAGTACCAAGACTAGGAAGAACATTCTCTAATATTACGAGCTTTCGAGGTTTAAAACCTCATCTTCAGGCTGAAAAAATGACAAGAATGAGAAATCACTAAAATTACATTAACATGAATTGTCTGATTAAAAGCTTCAGTAAAAACATAAAATAAAACGAACATCACATACAAACTAAAAATTAAAAATTACGAAAAAACTAAAACAAAACGCAAATCATACAAAAACAGAAATAAAAATAAAAAATAATATGAAAGGTAAACAAACTACACTCAAAAATAAAATGGCTAACGGACCCACTTTGTGTACCTACTATGAAACTATATGATAGCTAGTTGAATACCGGACGAGTTGTTGTTCAATTCCGGTTCATTTTCTTAATAAACAGCGACTGAAATTAAAAGGTCCAGTCTATAGACTATTTGAGCAAAAGACAGTACTCTAAAATCTAGGTGAGTGAAAGGATGGTCCTGTGCTAAACTGTGATCCCTTATGGCAGAAAAAGGTGGTTTAGAAAGAGGAAACCTAGTTTCTAACGGAAAGACCTCTGCGTTTTAAAATTCTGTGTCTAAGCCAGTGGGAACTGGATCCCACGTATCGCAGACCACACTGCGAACAGGTAAACAAGTAAACGACACTCGAATTAAGGTCCACAGAAAGAGCAGGCATCTCCCTCAAAAGTGATCCGACAGTTTTTTTTTAAAGGGGTTAAATAAAAACAAATCTGAAACTAACTTGAGGAAAACTATACTTAAGTATTTTTCTTGTAACTTTTTTCGTACCAAGTAGCTACTATGACCAAGGAAAGGCAATTTAATATACTTTACATCTTTACTAGCAGTACTGTCCCTGGAATTGAGAGGTCGATGGCTCGCCCGCCTGTCGGCCGCCATTCTATTATCGCTTAATAAATTCCCCCTCGGTTAAACATATATGAAAATATATTAATTCCGAGGTAGAGCGAATTAGATATTAAAGGACATTTGTAGCTCGATATATGTATATGAATCACGGTAATGTGATAGACTTATATAATGACTACGTGCGGGCAAAAGCACTACCACTCTACGAGGACGAGATGGGCTTGATGCAGTCTCCAAAACAAAACATACCTGGGCGCGGCAGGTATTTGAGATGGGAAGCGGCATAAAATTATATCTCTTGTGGTGGCGGGGTTGTCTAAGGCTTCACTGCCAGTCCCTGGAATTGAGAGGTCGATGGTTCGCGCCTGTCGGCTGCCAATTCTATTATCGCTTAATAAATTCCCCCTCGGTTAAATATATATGAAAATATATTAACTCCGAGGTAGAGCGAATTAGATATTAAAGGACATTTGTAGCTCGATATATGTATATGAATACGGTAATGCGATAGACTTATATAATGACTACGTGTGGGCAAAAGCACTACCACTCTACCGAGGACAAGATGGGCTTGATGCAGTCTCCAAAACAAAAAATACCTGGGTGCAGCAGGTATTTGAGATGGGAGGCGGCATAAACTTATATCTCTTGCGGTGGCGTGGTTGTCTAAGGCTTCACTACCAGTCCTGGAATTGAGAGGTTGATGGTTCGCACCTGTCGGCCGCCAATTCTATATCGCTTAATAAATTCCCCTCGGTTAAAGATATATGAAAATATATTAATTCCGAGGTGGAGCGAATTAGATATTGAAGGACTTTGGAGCTCGATATATCTATATCTATATATATATATATATATATATATATATATATATATATATATATATATATATATATATATATATACTGATGTATATACGTTACGATCACAAGGATTTGAAGTATGTTTACATGCATAAAGAATATATACCAAGTGCCAGAATAGGTAAAGTGAAATTTTTAATTCTATATTTCTAGTTGACGTTTAAACCTTATCTTTAACAGATACTTTTACGTCAGAAAACAAAGCATTATTTTCTTCTGTCTTATGTATAGGCAATAAAAGTAACACTGCATTTTGAAATCTCGCTAGTTAAAGATTAAGTAACTTGAAATAAATAAGGAAAATCAAAAGGAATCGGTATTCCTCATATTTTTGTTGTGCTAAGTAACAAATAAAAATTGAAGTTTATGATATTTCTGTACTGCATTTATCAGCTGAATTACGCAACAATAACGAATTTTGTTCTGATGGTTTTCCCGGCAACAATCATAGGACTTTAATTGTTTCGTCTTCATACTATTTATATATGCTTTCTTTTATTGTTTTTAGATAATGCTTATTATTTGTACCGAATGCATTCTCTATTCATTGCATCCGATGAGGTATGAACATGAATTTAGGTATATAAATATAAGACATAATATACGCTATAAAGTAGTACTAGAATCTTCAATTTTTTCTCTCGTTGCTCAATAATATCCCCTAATAAGGATACCAAGCAAAGAGGTATGGCAAAAACACCCTTATGCCACAATGAGTAATAGATAGACCCTCATAATAGTCTATAATGAATGAAGCGTCCCTCCCGAGTCGTTGTCAAAAGAGCAAATAATCCATTCTCTCCTGACAGCACCTAAACTATTGTTGGCCACAGACTAAAGCCAACCCCTGCGCCATTTTTCAAGTCTACGAATTTTTGGGCCGAATATTTTCTTGTCCTCCTCCTCCTCCTCCTCCTCCTCCTCTCTCTCTCTCTCTCTCTCTCTCTCTCTCTCTCTCTCTCTCTCTCAGTGTTTTTAACATCCCAGCTCTTGACTAAGTAATTGGATTTGGATTTGGTATTTAGATATTGTTATATTATTTCATTTACTGTGAGAATTTAAGAGTAGGCGGAGAGAAGCGATCCAAGTAACGTATATCGGAATTTATGTGCACGTGCGTGTGCATATGTGTGTGTGTGTGAGAGAGAGAGAGAGAGAGAGAGAGAGAGAGAGAGAGAGAGAGGGACTGCGGGAATTTTCTTTATGACATCTGCTTCTTTCCTTGCGATGTCCTGTAGTCTGTACCATAGATATGGACATCTCTCTCTCTCTCTCTCTCTCTCTCTCTCTCTCTCTCTCTCTCTCTCTCTGTGTCCTTCCATCCCTCCCCTTCGAAAGTTATGGGTTACTGAGGGTGGCGCATTACTAGATTCGTCACGGAATATTTATCCCGAAGTGGGCATCGTAAAAGGAAGTATTTGCCATTGTCGAGGGGTGCATTTACTCCATTAATCATTCAGTGTATGAGAGCAGCAGGCTTTGCTTGCCTAAAGAGGAACAAATTAGGTTTAAAGTGTATCTGGCCGAGTGTGTTTGTGTGTGTGTGTGGCATCAAGGACAGAAGGCACACTTGGGGTTTGTGACGGTGCGTGTTTGTGTTCGTGAGAGAGAGAGAGAGAGAGAGAGATACTTTTCATTTCCAAGAAAATGCCATTGGAATCCAAGGAATGTCTTGAGTTGTTTAATGTTTGTAAATTGACTTTCCGCCAATGAAGATAAGATAAGTCTTAGCTGTAAATAATCATTATCGGATATTTAAACCAGAAAGACCACAACAAAACAAAGAAATGGAGGTCATCTATTTTCTAGTTTCTGCAGGTTTAAGCTCAATTTCGCCATCGATTGATGGTTTTTCCGACGCAATATCTGTATGCTTTATTTGGGAGTTCAGTGAAGAATAAAACTTTAAGTCAATATTTCTTTTAGTCGTTTATTACATTTGTAAGCTGTCGTTCAACTTGAGAGTTGTTCTAAAACTTGCAATCGCTGCCAATTTCAATGATCGACAGATTCGTATGAAAAATGTCTCGGGGATGAGCGGTGATATCAGGTAATATTTCGCAATGGTCGTCCATGTTGCTTGAACAGAGTCCAGAGGCAAACCAGGCCCCCAACTTTCTTGCACTTTGCCTGCTTAATCTGAACCGGCCAACCAGAATATTTTAAATAGTTCGTATTGCAAAACGAATTCCGAAAGTGATCCCTTCGACTGAAATGGTTAATTCTCTTAGAAAAAATGGCTTCTTGAAGAGTAATCAATGTTGCACAAATATGGAAGTATACTGAGTTCCTATCATTGCGCGAGGCAACGGATATTTTCTATCTGTACACAACGGCTTCATTGATTCTGAAAGTTTCTTTAAAAAACGTTGAACATTCCATCATAGAAAACTGACAGATGTTGCGCTTCTTCCTAGGTACCTAATTGTTTCTCAGTCGAATTGTTTAAAGTCTCCTTGTGTTTCTGCAGAGAACAGGTCACGACCTTTTGTCCAAAAGTGAATAAGGCTTATTGGATTTTGAAAGAATTTCCCCGAAGAATGTATTATATGCAGATTTAAAGGAAATCGGAGATGTCCTAGACCAGTCTTGTAAGACAATGGTATTTCTTGTAAAATGACCAGAAGTTACTCACGGCAAAAAGATATACAGTAGTAATTACCTTCTTCGGCAGCGCTGTTTATTAACACAATTCCCTTATTTCCATGGTAATAACAAAAAGCATGTATCTTTCATTGCCTCCATCATTTCAATACATGTGAACTGCTGCTTTTTTTATTTCTTTTTATTTTTTTTTTTTACACCAGCCCTAATGATGTCAGATTCTCGTGATCCGGTAATGATGATGACGGGATTAGATCAGTGCTAGCGTAGTAAGAGTGTGATTTAGTGGCCTCACGAGGGAGGTAACAATGACATGGCGAGGGTGGAAATAGGATTGGTCTACACTTTGGCATTCTCTCTCTCTCTCTCTCTCTCTCTCTCTCTCTCTCTCTCTCTATTCCGGTTGACCGAAATATCTGTGTGAAATGACGAATATTTTTCATTATGCGTACAGTTGGTATTGTCTTTTCTTTAAGTTAATTATTCTTTCTTTAACTAAATTCTATTTGTGGTATCAATTTTCCTATTACTATTCATAATGTGTAGATGCTCATTCGAAGCAGGTCTAACCGGCCACTGACTAACTTACCAAGTTTCCAAAAGATAAACGAAGATGTATGCCGTGACAGACATAAAAAGACAGGAAAGCATAAACACAAACAGCAAAACTATATATGAAATCTATATGCAGAAACTAGAAGGGAAATATCATGAAAAATGTTTCAAAGTTTTTTTTCATTAGATGTAATAAAACACTTAATTTGCTAGGCTGTGCGACATTAGTGCAATCGTAGCTGAATTTGGACACTATAAAACAAGTAAATAAATACTTGAGATGTCATACTGGAAGATTCGTATTAGAATAAATCTTATGGAAAATAGCTAAGGAGGACATCTGTCGATGGTATGCTAAGTCGAAATAAATATTGCCAGGAAATGAAGTAATCTCTTCGATCCAGGCTGTTCAGTAGATGAAGATAACCGGATGCTCCTTACATCTGGAGAAGTCTTCCTCCAATGGTATTACAGTATTACTACTACTACCCGTGCAGACATTAAACTCTTTCAAAATAACAAGCTTTATGGATGTGCTAGATGGAATGATGGTAGAAGTCACGGAAGAGGCTATTGTTGGTGTACTTTAAGGTATAACACAAACTGTTGAGAGTGGTAGAAGAGTTTCATCCAGGGTTTTACTAAGGGAGAACGTTGAAATTCAAAGCAAGTGGGTGCAAAGCTGTGAGGACAAATGGTACCGAGGAAGAATGGAAGTAATAATATAATAATAATAATAATAATAATAATAATAATAATAATAATAATAATAATAATAATCTAATAATCACCTAAAGGCCGTATACAAAGATAGACAAGTTAGATACAGTGCAGTGCACAAAAATAAGGACACAGGATGAATTTTAACGATATAAGGTTACTTCTGAAAATTGTAGACAATAATAATAATATTAATTACAAAACTCCATTAATTTTTCAAACTAGAGACACTGCAGCTGCAAAATTTCGTCGTAAGGATTATATATATATATGTATATATATATTTATATATATATATATATATATATATATATATATATATATATATATATATTATATATATATATATATATATATATATATATATATATATATATATATATATATATATATATATATATATATATACATACAGGGGTTTCGAAATTAGAGGCCCCCCCTTCTACAGCATAAGCTAAAATTCATATGGACAAAAACAAAAGTAATCCAGAACAGGTATCTATATAAGTTTTTCTCAGAGTATTTAATATTTTGTGTGGCCTCCATCTGCCTGTACCACAGCCTGCATTCTTGAGGGGTATGATTTTAGCAAATCGC
>NC_061106.1:9015658-9038158 GCF_015104395.2 Macrobrachium nipponense | reverse complement strand
TAGGTCTTCTGCTTTCTGCTTTACCTGCTAAGATCGCGTGAAAGTTCTTTCATTAAATACAATAAAAATACATAATATAAAAACTGTATCGTTATACATTATACAAAAATGAATAATGGAAACTTGTCGTTATTTCGATTCTAGGTTACAACTTGGAGACTCATATTTACTTACTACTTAATCGTTATATTCGTCCTTACTTACAGCGATTGGTACTTTATGATACTCTGTTAATTTCCATTCAATTTAGAACTTTGTATGCCTTTAGAGGGAAAAAATAGCTTTTATCTTATGGTAAATATTGATTACATTGGAATTCTCACTTGATGATTTTAAATTCTCAACGATGGTATGTTGAAAGAATATTATATAAGTACTTAAAGTGTTGTTTGGTAGGGTTAGAGACAATTAATTTAAATTCACTCTAACCTAGGTGCATAAATCAAAATGTTGAAATCGATATTCATTTCGATAACACAATAAGAGAAAGACGATAGAATATTTTAAACAACGTAACAATTGCGAAAGACAAAGAAATCCGGGAGCAAGGCCTTCTAATTATGGAAGACCGAAATCAGCTCTCTGAGGCATTTTTCTCTAACATCTCTTTTCAGGTTGGCAGTGAAATAGTTACGCGCGAAAAAAATATTCATAGTATGTTCGAAAAAAAAATCAGCAAACGCGATCTGCTTGGCTAAGTGTTGATAAAAAGATGATAGAAGGAAGCGAGTAGTTGTCGTTATGCAAATTAATTTAACATCTTGTTATTCGCATGTTTTATCGTGAGTATATAGGGTTATTTGATTTGCAAATAAATAGGATTTCATGTGTTGATATATATGCATATATCTATCTATCTATCTACTATCTATCTATCTATCTATCTATCTATCTATCTATCTATCTATATATATATATCTATATATATATATATACGTATATAACTGTATATATAAATAGATATTATATATATATAATATATATATATATATATATATATAATATATATATATATAATATATATATATATATATATCCAACTAAGTTGGATAAGTGCATTTACAGTCCAATAGCTTATTATGCATAACTAAGAGCAAGTTGTATTGTGTTCCGTGAAGCCTTTGAGCAACCTTTGAAAGGAAGCGTTACTGAAGAGTAAGAAGTCTAAGAATGACGCACACAGACTGACAAACAAAGATGGGAGTCAAGTCGGTCTTGTTATCTACTGCACCTGCTGCCGTTTTGTTCGCGACGGGAAGCTATTAGCGGATCTGGTATCGTATTCTGCTGGCGAAGTTATAATCATGATTAGCTCATTTAATGCCCTGCTTGGTTCGGCTCCTTTGATGAAGACACAGGTGTTGGGGGGAGGCAAGAGAGAAGGAGGAAGGCGATGGAGGGAGGAGAAGCCGAAGAAGGAAGACTTGACAAAATATCAAGTATTCCGCTCAGTAGGTATTTTGATAAAGCTCAGGAGCCGGAGACAAATGTAAGAGCCAGAAAAAAAGATACAAAAGTACAAGGCAATAGAGATGATGATGGGTGAAGAAAACTCAAGAGAAAAAGAGAGATAATCGAGGGATAAGTGGTGGAGGAATGATCAAAAGCATGCTTTTCAATGACTCCTCTAATTGGCCTTTCAATTGCCATGCATACCGGGGTTGAAACGTGCCGCCAAATACAAAGGGGATGTACTGGACCCGGAGGTTCTGCGGTGGTTATCAAGCGCTTCATGTGAGCTGCGTCTTAAACTGGGAAGGCCCAGTGAGGCCGGGAACCCAAAGAGACAGACGCCCATTTCAGACGACGGCAGAAACAGAGCAGAAAAGGAGCCTCTTTTGACGCGGGTGGCTAATACGGCCTCATTTTATTCAAGATGATTTGCAATCATTTCCTATTTGCTTAGGATATTAATTGTTCTCGAATGGTAATGTATGGTTTGTCACACACACACACACACACACACACACACACACACATATATATATATATATATATATATATATATATATATATATATATATATATATATATAATCCACACATCAAAGGGTACTATAGTAGGCAGGAGAAGGGCGCAGGAACATATACACATCCATTTGATACATTTATTGTCAACGCGTTTCTTGACCATGGGTCAAGAAACGCGTTGACAATAAATGTATCAAATGGATGTGTATAGTTCCTGCGCCCTTCTCCTGCCTACTATATATATACATATATATATATATATAAAGTTATATGCCTTGTGGCATATAACTTTATTTATGGATTTATCACGTTCCTAACTTTCGTGATTCAGTTTATGTATATATATATATATATATATATATATATATATATATATATATATATATATATATATATATATATAATTTGTTATAAATCATGGTTTTGCAATTTTCTATGTTTGACAATGTTCAATTTGGTTTTACTGATTAAAGAATAGTAATGTTTTAGTTTTATACATGTGACTAATTCCTAGTTGATGTTTCTGAAAGGAAAAAACTAACTTCACCTACTTATCTGATATCAAGGAGTAGCATATTGGAACAGAACTGATATCATTTATGTATAAAATAGTGTTCCTGTGAATTCATTTGATCCGACACACACATATAAACACACGCACACACACACACACACACATATATATACATATATATATATGTTGTGTGTCTCTGGTCTTGTCTTTAGGGGGTCGGTAGAAAATTACGTTTTGCTTTTGAATTGCTTTCTCAATTATATGGTCAGGATACTTTAAAGATGAGAGTTTGCTTGCGAAATAGTTCAAATTCTTTTTCCAGGAAATCTGGGGAACAAATTCGTAAGGCTCTTAAGAAATAGGTTGCTAGCTAGACTTATCTTGATAGTATTGTCATGATAGCTAAAGTAGTGAATATATGAAAGTGAGAACGTTGGTTTTCGTGTATGGTAAATTTGTATTCTGTCGTGTCTCTGATTATTAAAAACATCAAGAAAAGGAATTTTGTTGTCTGTTTCCCATTCAACTTTAAATTTGATGCTGGGCACTGAAGAGAGAGACAGCAGTCTCTGAAATATAGTACTTTTCTCTCTACATTTTGGTGTTTTTATGGGCTCCTTTTATTAGATATATATATATATATATATATATATATATATATATATATATATATATATATATATATATATATATATAGATATTCATCGTAGTTTTGCTTGTTATAAAAAGTGTTTACTTGTTTATTTATGAATACTTTTTTACTGCAAAGGTTCGGAGTACTCGTATTATACTGACTTCATATTGTTATTATTTTGAACCGTGCGTTGTTATTATTATAGATATTATTCTTTGTTTGGACGTATTACAACAGAATAGGTACAAGCCTCTTCCTTCAAAATGGGATCTAATTGGTACATCAACGTAGATTCTAATTTTGCACAGACAAATAAAAGAAAAGAATGTAAAGTTAAACATTGTTTTAAAGAATCATGAATATTCTCATTTCTTTTTCCTTTCGTTATTCCGAGACGCAAATGGCAAACATATCATAAACTTCTTCACCGAAATGCAATTTGTCGAAATTGGTTGATTCCCTTTGTCTTTTTTTTTTTTTTTTTTTTTTTCTAGATATTTCATAGACATGAAAATTGGACTTAATATCCAAATCCTTCCATTTTCACCTTGCTAGATAAGAATTGAAAAGAAAAGAATTATAAGAAATCTCTCTCTCTCTCTCTCTCTCTCTCTCTCTCTCTCTCTCTTATCGGAGTCTAACATAGCCATTCATTCGTTCAGTTCCCAGAGGCCCAACTTCCCCTCGACCGCAACTTATGTTTTGTATCGACGTCCAAATTAAATAAGAAGAAAAAGTAATGGTAGCCTAACTTCTCCTCTCTCTGCTGTTCTTTCTTATCGCCTCTCCTTTCTTCACCTTCTATTGACTGGCTTTGCTCAGGTCCTTTCATTTCGCATTTCATGGATCTTGCCTCATTTGCTTCTCTGACACTAATTCTTAAATTGCATTTCTTTATTCGTGTTTTTTTATTTGTCATTTGCTTTTCATAAGTGGATTCTTAAACCGTTTATAGTCAAATTTTTCGCTTCTAGTTCTCCTTGGCTTATCGATGTTGCTTATGCACTGTTAAATCTCTTTGCATTTATCTTTCTAATACTTCTAATTGAAATTCTCTCTCTCTCTCTCTCTCTCTCTCTCTCTCTCTCTCTCTCTCTCTCTCTCTCTCTCTCTCTCTTCGAATTAACCTTGTTTACGAAAATAGTTCCACATTTTTATTCTAAAAGCTTCCAAAATACCTAGTGGCTGTGGTTCCCTCATTAAAAGTCCATATAAATTTTGACAATAATTGAATTGTTAAAAGATCGTTCATGTTCATAGCTGAGAATAAAAACTTCAGTTCTATCGTATGAATTACCGATGTGAATCTTCGACTTTCAACTTAGGGGCTATATGCACAAAACACTAGTCCACCAATAAAACAAAAAGAGTACATGTCCCTATAACGCATGAGCCTGCTTCGCAAAAGATCGTTATACTACACATCACATGCGACAATTCCTTTCTAACTCCACTGTTAGTACGAACACTACAGAGAGAGAGAGAGAGAGAGAGAGAGAGAGAGAGAGAGAGAGAGATCAGTTATCGATATTGATACTGAAAGAATAATAGCGTTTATTAATTCGCCTTTAAGGTGATAGAAAGCCTTCATAAGGGCAAGTGAGAAAAGCAGCGAGTTCCAAAGTGCCGGAAAGGAAGACAGAGCAGTTGGAACTCGAGATCACAACTCCAGTCAGGGCCCGTCAACGAGGTACATTTCCAGGGTTTCACATCGCCGTAATTGAGCAATATTAATAGCATTGATCTTTTTTTATTAGGCGTGTTCATGTCAGCGGTAACTAAAGCCGAACCGCCGGATTAAGTAAAAAATCGCCTCCACCGCTGACTTACTTCCGTTATAATCCTCTGAGGTTTTCCTCTCTTTTATTCCTTACAAACAGCCGAGGTGAGTGCTAACGATCAGATCAAATCAAATTTGAATATTAACTAGTATCTTCAGTTAGCTCTCTCTCTCTCTCTCTCTCTCTCTCTCTCTCTCTCTCTCTCCTTTGAGGAATAACAATTTCAAGTTATGTAAATTCGTAACTTAATACTGTTTTATGACATTATTTAAATATTTAAAATTTTTTAAGGCGAATTAATTTTCTTTGAGCAATTGAAGTTTTTCCTTATTTCTCTCTGGCGTTCTTTTTTTCATAGCTATGTTTGTTGATGTTTTAAGTTTGGTAAATATAATAAGTATGGTTTTCAGTTTCAATTTCGACTTCGATATATTGTTAAATATAGTAAATGGGATCGCTCATTTCGACCTCCCGTTTTTGGTGTGGTTAGGTTGATGAAATAAAGTGATTTTTAGTCTCAACTATGATTTGGTAGAGGTGATGGGCGCGATCTTCGGAAAACAGGTTCATAATCATTTTAATAAATAGTTAGTTACTAAGAACACCATGTGGAAATCAAGGCCTTCAAGCGTTAATAGGCAAACCCTGCGGTATATAATGCAAAAGGGTAAATATCTTTAAGAGAAGTGCTACTCGTAAAGTATATAGAAATAAAGAGAAATAAGCTCCACGAAGTTAAATAAAACAATTAGATTTTTCATCTGTTTTTGTATGTTATCAGCTTCTCTAATAGATATGCGGAATCAGTAGGAAGATTTCCATACTTGCTTTAATTTTACTGCTAGATTTTTACTGCTTAATCATTGTTTATAATCTTCTATAAATGTTTCGTACTAATGAATTATATCCATAAATGGAGTTATTACTACTGCTGACTTGATATTGTCCCTAGTTATGAATGACGGTTTTACTTTATTCAACAACAATTGCATCATTTTCCCCAGCAAACGTAAAGAAAAAAATAATCTTGCATTTGTATTATGAAAAAGGAATGGAAAAAAATAGCAGTTAAATAAAACAATAACTTGAAAGGACAACGTCAAAGACGCTATGAAACTTATTGGGTGGTTTATATGCAGTTTACTATAGAATTATTTCACACAGAGACATTAATAGAGAAAAAGCCTCCTTTCGAAGCCACGCAAGATTCTGCTTGCAATTTCCATTTTTGTTCCCTCCGCCACACGCAACACCCCCCCCCCTCCTCCTCCCTACCCCCTCCACCCCTTTCCCTCCACGCTGACTTCGAAAAGACAGGTTCGCCGCCTGTTGGCTTCCGATACTAAACCAATCAACTTCTGTTTATGTGGTTCTATGGCACTCGCAGGATGGGTTACTATTTTATTTCATTCTAATCCGCCTCTCTCTCTCTCTCTCTCTCTCTCTCTCTCTCTCTCTCTCTCTCTCTCTCTCTTTTGTATGTTTGTGTGTGTGTGCACCTGCGTGTGCAATTTTTTGTAGTGAATAAACATTGCTTCTAAATGAAATGTTATGTTGAAAACTTAAAAAATATCAACGCCACTTAACGATTGTCGTCAATGTGAGATAAATCGTATCTAATTAATCACTCCGCTCCATGCATACGCCAAAATGATTAATAGTAATTAATTTTGGGAAACATTTTATGACACGATCATCTCTGTTTGTAAATAGAAGTCCCACTCTATTATCTGATTTAATTCAGTTCATTATGACTCCTATGAGCTTATATATATCTGGGCTTATGGACAAATGAGTTTACACGCTAGCTCTAACAGACTTGTATATACTTCTCTTATATTTTTTTTCTAGTTCATTTACCCGCTGTGATTTTACGAAAATGTTCCTTTTTTCAGTGGAAAACATTATTCGGCCAATAAAAGGTATCTTTCGACGAAAGTGAATGTACGCACAATGTACCTAATAATTTGCATAAGTGATCAGATGAGCGTTTCTCTGCGCCTCGGTGTAATTTGAAATGCATTGCTTGTGTGACATTCCCAGTCATCTTGCAAGCTTAAGTGGTCGTAGTAATAGTGGGTAATAATGCAGAGTCAGTATTCATAAGGACACAGAGAGCATTACAAATGCTGCTTAGGGGAGCATTTTAAACAATCTCGTGGACCATAGGGCAGAAGCTCATGGGAAACGGTGGAGGGAATAACAAAGACCTAACTAACAAAGGAGTTGGGAGAACCGAGAAGCTTTGCAGAACACCCACCAAGGATGCACAACAAACTATGATAAGTAACTTGTAATGAAATAACTTGTAGCTAGGGAAAGAAATTTCCATGAAACAACAGCAGTAATGAGGAAGAAAGAGTGATGAACATCAAAACCACTTGGGGGAAATATTGAAGAATTGTTTTGCTGTTGTGGTAATAAACCTTTGAGGATATGGCATACCAACAGTTTTGACGAGGTAACTTTAAAGAAATGCTTCATAGATAGCCAAGCAAATAAAATTATAAACACTTATGCAAGTGTAACTTGTAATGAGAACCACTTTGAAAAAATATCAAATCACTGGTTTTGTTTATGAGAATTTAGGGCAATCAAAACTCTGAAGGGAATGACAAAAAAAAAAAAAAAAAAAAAAAAAAAAAAAAAAAAAAACTGTAAGTAAATTTAAGATTTGATGAGCAACCTTCCTAAAGTAAACAAAGGAAATTATCTGATCTCTTAATACCAAAATAACTAAGAGATTTCTTTAGTTCTAGATTCAACAAAAACTTAAGGCATAGTACCCGTGACATTTCCCTTTTTATTTTCATTTTTCTTTTTCCATATTTTCTATCTCCGTTTTTACTCATAAGATTTCCAATCTGCGGTTTTATTTAACTTTTATGAGCTTTATCTCACAGATAAAACTTCCCTTTGATACCAGAAGTCACCATCCACTGAATTCCGTCAAGTAATACCCTAAATACTCATTCCAAGTCCCACAAAGGGTAATTCTCACCGTAATCCCTTTCGATTTTTCTGTTTATACGTAACAAAAAAATTAAATTTACATATATTTTCTAAGAAAACTTAAAATTTTAGCCCTCGTGACAATTACAGCAAATTTCTTATTGCTTGGTTGCTGATAAAAACCTAACTTATCCATGTTGTTTGGGCAAAAGATATATTTCTTATTTATCAATCTTGTAAAAAAACGTAAAAGATGCAACAGTAAGCCACAGGTAAGAGTGTGTAAAGTAAAACTCAGAGGCTGTTTTATATTTCATTATTTCCTTCAAGCGGTGAATTCCCTATTCTGTTTAAGGGATTATCTCTTAGAGTATGCATCTTAGTTTTTTTTGTTTTTTTTATAACTGTAAGCATATTATAGCACCTATATCCCTCCATGAAAGCGACTTCAGGGGACAATGAGATCAGTACCCATGGTGCTGGTATCTTCATCATAAAATGTGTTTGGTAGCTTCGACCAGATGACGCAGTCAGTGAAGGAAACAGTATCTACCTCATGCTCACCATAAAAAAGAAGTGATTGTACAATTATGTGATTGTTGGACTTCGTTGGGATACGTCCCTTGAAAGTATCCACTAGACTGAGTACAAACCCAACGAAGGTTCAACTCTCTTGCAGGGTCTGAACAGTCTGGATTTTGTTCCTTTTTCGTGTGAAAGTGTGGTTATTTTTATTATTATTGTTATCTTTTTTTGGCATGGATTTCCACCTGTATTTAGGTTAACATATTGCTGACATTATCCTCTCTCCCTGAGTGAAACACAACAGCAACAGACCTATTGCTGATTTATCTCCCTACTTTACAGGTAGAGGCCGTTGCAAACTGGTGTTCTCCAAGCAACCTGACCTACTGAAAAGCATATCAAGACGCTATCAAAAATTCATATTTCAGTTGATAGAACTATGATGTTGTATATCATACAATGTATAGCAACCTACCACCTTATTGACATCCTAAAGGATAGCTTTCTAGTAAAGATGTGAAGCGATTGAAAATTCCATATAAGAGTTATTACAATGCCTAAATTTTATTAACATACTACAGCAATAATTCACAGTAGGATCATTTAATGCCATATAATTTATTCAGTACTACCTGAGTGCTGTACCAACCCTGATGAAAGAATCTGTCTAGTAATAAAAAACTGCAATAGCTGTGGCCAGTGATCACAGCACTTGCTATACAATCAGTGAGTTTTACTTGTATGTATACTACGAACAGGTTGCCTATTTGTTGCGTTAGAGTTTGTAAGTCAGTGCTCATTCAAGTCTCTAGACCTAGTTTCATATCTCTCTCTCTCTCTCTCTCTTCTCTCTCTCTCTCCTAGTTAACAGCTGTCTGCTAGCGATACCAGTAGAATCAGCCACGATTACGTCTCTATGCCTCTGACATGTTGATTTTTCAAGGTCATCTTTGGAATTGATTTTTATTTATATATATAATTCAAACTGAATTTGACCACAATACATTTAAAGTAGGTTTAGCTCTCTTCACCTGAATAAATGTTAATGCATTTCGCCTCAAGTGCTTTAATTTATATCCATAGTTGTAGTTCTAATTGAAAGTCAGCTTCTACTAGTGGCATGTACAACAGAATCACATCTCGCACCTAGAAAACCAATACCTCAAGCGATGATTGAGAACCACATCAAACATCTGGAGAATGCTCTCTTAGTCCTGAAGGGTCGTGCAGGCGTTTACCAGAAGAACCAACAGGGAGAAGCCCTGTCTACTACTATCCAAGAATCAGAAGCCTTTCTAACACAAGCCAGTACTTGTCTTTGCATGTCAGAGGACGAGATAGACCTGCGTCCCAACTCTGACACCAGCAGCAATGCCAGTGCCTATTGTATCAGCCCTACATCCAGCCAGAATAGACAATTTGCAGTCACTTGCAAATATCATTATTCCAAACTTCAGTAGTATGGTAGAGAATCAAACCCTATGTTGAACTATTGAGTATTGGTGCAAGATCACATGGCCATGCCTTGTAATGTCTTGAAGGTAAAACTTATGAAATAACTATGAGGGTGCCATCAATCTGCTGACTCGATGCTAAGTAGATAAATCAGGCAGTAAGCCCATTTGTAATGACAGTTCCTTAATGTGACTCGGCTCTGAAATAATTACAAGGGACTAAATAATTTCGGCTTCACAACATTAAGAAGGAAGAACCAATACTACTTTTGATCCCACACTCAAAGAAGCATAGTTCTTAGGAGCCTATTAAAGGAAAATTTGTAATGTTTATAGCAAGACAGAAGAGCCTGTAGCCCATCCCTGAAGAAGATCCAGGACCCACTCGCTTTATTGTGCAAGTTCTTGAAAGTTCCACTCTCTTAATCACCACTTCAACCATCACTCTCACCCTATAAGTGGCAGGCATTCAGTGACATAATGGCTTCATCTCACCAAAGAACAACAATCCATGGTTGGGCTAAGAGATCCAAGCAGCCATCTCAACCTAAAGCTTGTCTTTGCGCTCTGTGCATAACCTCAAGGTCCCCATAGATATTGTTTTGCTTTTATTTTGGGGAACATAGCTACAATGTCTATTCTACTTACCCCTCATACAATGAAAGATGGTCATAAATTACTGAACTGAAGCTTTATCTTTCATGCTTTAAACTAAATCACTGAGTATCAGACTGCACACAGCAATCCACCATGTCGTGATTATGGTGTTAGGCAGTACATCTTCATTTTCATAAAATAATGACCAAATGTTGATTCTCATGCTGCTACAGCACCATCACTACCTATGATATCTCTTCTTTCAAGTTCTGGACATTCAGTACATTTTCAAAAACTTCCTACAATGCACAGTGATAGGAAACTTGCTGCAACGAGAGATGAGAATGCCCCCATCCCATCACTTTTCCCACTGCAACTGTCAACTTAAACCACAAGAAGAAATAAGACGTGTTGCTACATGTTGGGATTATAAAGTAAATTCCCGTCACGTTAGCTACATATCCAAGTGAAGAAGAAGCTTGTACTTTTGATATGTGACAACTATGTATGTTGATAAATGCTCTGGTCACTGAGAATATAATTTTTCTGGTTATGGGCCCAAAATCTTGTAAGTAAACTGCCACGTGCAATCTGATAATATTTCTTACTTCAGCACATTTGTTGAATAATAAGAAGAATTAGAAAATTGATGGAACTGAGATTAGAGTCGTGTGTTTGTGTATAAAGCAGAATTTCCCACCACTTTTTCACCTCTATTAAATCTTTGAATCCTGTCACCTTTGGGCACACTAGACCCATTTTTTCAGGATCTAGGACATCATTGTTGATTCGTTGGCAGCCAACACTCAAATTGAAAGACTCTTGGAGACATTTGAGATCCTGGAAACTCTGGTAACATGGTAGGTAGTTTCTCTTCCCCTAAAAGAATGTGGAAATCAAGAATCTTTGCCCCACATCATCTAACAAAGTAAGTCTGTTACTGAGTTTCCTTTGTAACCTGAAGTAGATGAGAACATGTCCTAGCCTTAAAATTGCATGGATGTTGAGTCTAATTTATTGAGTATTTCAGACATAGACCATTTTGTTGAACATGTACCAGGTAAACAACCGATGTTCCTCTTAAAGTTCATTGAAGATTATATACATATTCAAGTATCTTGTCCTCACCTGAGAGAAATAATTCATTATGGCACTTGATATGTCTGTGGGTACTTACCAACCTTTGATGTCTCATGATAATTTAGTTATGTGCTACCTGAGGGGTAACTGCATAATGATACTAGATTTAATACTATATGTACCAAATACTTGGCACTAAAGAACCCGTGTCTTGTCATAGAATTGTAGGTTAGAAAGAAATTTATTCTTAGGTTGAAAATATTTGTTTCTCTTTAATTAAGAGCCATCTTCAGTTTGTTGGCAAGATTGACAAATTTCTGTCTAATGCTGGTAGAAAATTGTGAGTTCTTAACTTGCTTGTATGTTGGAACTACATGCTTCTGTCTGTCATGCTGGGTGGGTTGCTCATACCTCATGCTCTTGCAACGGCTTCTTGCCTCTTACAAGATATACCCTTTGAAAACAATATTCTCTTCACGCTCACCATGGCTCACCATCCCAGCTGTCCTAGATATTGTTCAAGATATTCATATGGTATCCATAGAAAGTTTCCCTATTCCTCTCTTGATCTCAAAACGAGGCCCATAAAAACCGTCCCTTATAAAATATGCATGTATGGTCCGACTTTGGTTCAAGTCGGTCCAGTAGTTTCGTCGTCTATAGCGAAAGTACACATTATATGCATGTATGTATATGTGCATGTTCGCTATAGATGGTGAAACTACTGCCAGTGACCAATTGAACCATTGAACCGAAGTCTGACCATATATGCGGTAAGTATAACAGATGGTTCTAAGCTGGGTGCAGTTTTGATCCGGATATCCGGCCATGCTAACTTCTTTAATATTAGTTACAGAGAAAAAATAAAAAAACGTTCTGATAGAACCTCTCACTGGCTGAGCCGACTAATATATATATTTATTTATATATATATATATATATATATATATATATATATATATATATATATATATATATATATATATATATATATATATATATATATATATATATATATATATATATATATATATGAATCTTTATCACATCACCGTGATTCATATACATACATCAAGCTGCAAATGTCCTTTAATATCCAATTCGCTCAAACTTGGATTTTCAAGTGATGTATGTTAAGAGAAGGGGAATTTTTTAGTTGATAATAATTTGGATCGATAACGCCACTGAAGTCCTGATTTCTCCTCTTCCGCAAGGCGCTGGTTTGAACCCACGAGAAGACCAAATTATTATCAACTAAAAATTCCACTTTGGTTAACATATATGAAAATATTAATTAATTCCGAGGTAGATGCAATTGGATATTAAAGGACATTTGTAGCTTAATGTATATATTATATATGTATATATATATATTTATATATATATATATATATATATATAGTATATATATATATATATATATACATTATATATATACCTATATATATAAAACCAAAAATTATTGTTTATCCAGATGATATATATATATATATATATATATATATATATATATAGTATATATATATATATATAGTATATATATATATATATTATATAATCTTACGACAAATACCCTTTATCATAAAATTCACTTTACCCTGGTCAAGATTTTTAACCCAATAGATGATAAGGGCATTTCCTTAATCAGGATTAAATCCTATGTCTTTTGATTAGATACTGAGGAAAACGGTAGGCTAATTTACACGGCCATGAAGAGAGTTAGAAGTGTTCCAAGTACAAAAAATGAACGCTAAAGGAATATATAAAAGTGAAGCGAATTTAATCCACATAGTTCTCTGTTGTCGAATGGAAAAAGTCACGGGTTTGTTTATCCTGGCTAGAGTTTGCATTTATTCTTAGATTCATTTTACTGGATATATATAAATATCTATATATATATATATATATATATATATATATATATATATATATATATATAGATATATATATATATATATAATACATATATAATACACTGGGGAATTGTAATTGATGAGTGTTTCGTGATCAGTGTGATATTGAACCGCTTCCGTCGAAGGACTTACCAACTGTAATTCTTTTTGGGTGTTTAACATATGTATAAATATAAAAAATGTCCCAGTTTACTTAAGAAAAGTTAGTTATTTAATCTAACAGTGTTTATCTCATTTTATTGATGTATAAAAAATGTTCGAACCTGGAAGCCTTTGCAAAGTACTAGAAAACGTTTGACTGTATATCAAGTCAGCATAGTATTACTGAGAATTGTTTTATTTTCAGGAATGTTGGGGCCAACGTTTTGTGAAAGTAAATAAGAATCGGTTGTTCTTCGCCAATACTAACACCAAACTTCATCATTCTTAAAAGGTTTTTATTCACTCACAGAATTCGCAGTACTTCATATTAAACACGAATGTAAGGGGCTCAGACCTATTTTAATGGCTTCCAAATTCTCTTGTGAATATGAGCCCGCGAAGTTCCATAGATACCAGAAGCGTGATTAGTAGGAGCGTTAAATCCCCCATTGATCCGTTTATCAGTGTCGGATCCCTTATAGTTGCCGCGGTTCCAAAGTGAGCATCGCGCGGGTAGACTTACGCAAGTTTAGATTGTAATTTAGCAGTATTCAGGATGACAATGGACTCCACTCGCCTGTGACATGAATCTGGTACCTGGGACCGGGGGTGAGGGATTTGAGGGATGCCAGCCAGAAGGAGCAACGGGGATATTGAACGCCGGACGTTATGGGAGGAAAACGGAAAGGTGGCCTTTATGGCCGGGGGCGCTGGGGTCGGAGTCGCGTGGAGGCAGTTTTGGAGCACATTATTAGGCGGCTTTGAAGACTAAGCACAATAGCAAAAAGCTGAATTTATTTACCGGAATTACTTATTGAATATGATAGGTGAGTGAGTGAGTGTATATATGAAAAGGTACGGAGTAAAAAAAAGGGTCAGGGTGATAGAGGAGAACAATAAAGATGAGAATAACAATGGGAAACATTCTTGGAAGGAGACCTGCATGAAAGAAATGGTGTAGTAAAGTACTGAGACAGCGCAAAAGAACAAAGTGTACATGCACACCAACACGCACACAAACATACACTCGTAAACACACGCACACACACACACACACACACACATATTATATATATATATATATATATAGTGTAGAGAGATAGTAGAGAGAGAGAGAGAGAGAGAGAGAGAGAGAGAGAGAGAACGTCAAGGAAGCGGGATAGTGTTCTTTCATGCCAGGGCATCAATCTAAAATCAATAGAGTTAAAAGTCAAACAAACGTTGATTTTACTCTTTCTTTTTTATGATTATCAGTACTAATAACGATAATAAAATAGTCACGAAAACTTATTTTCTGATGTTCATTAAAAGGATCAGGAATGAGCCTCCTTAACTAAAGAAGAAGCTATTGCCACCTGCAAGACTACAAACGTTGCTTATTATTCCCTCACTGAACAATGACAATAGATCAAGTCAGTGAGAGAGAGAGAGAAGAGAGCATGATGAAAGGAAATAGGTTCCTAGGGATAGCCTTCCGCGTTGTCGACACCGCCATCTCGGGGGGTTGTGTCGGGTGTGGGGTGGGGGGGAGTCATTATATATTTAAAAGAGCATTCTTGGGTGATCAAAAGTGGGTAGATGTCGCCCTCTGACAATGGCAACATGAAACTTGTGGGAAATGGAGTTTTTAGGGGGATGTGTGTGTGTGTGTGTGTGTGTGCGTGAGAGAGAGAGAGAGAGACAGACAGACAGACAGACAGACAGACAACCAGACAGACAGACTAGGGAGGAAATACATTGGTTTTTATTTACTTTTTTACGTAGCCTTAACTCCTGCCCACTTAATTTGGCAGGATGTTCAAACGTTTGGGATAAAAGGAAATGATGGAAAGAATCAATTAGAAGAAAACTAGGAATACAGATGAGAGTTTAAAAATAAGGAATTGGTTCATACATTGTTAATTCATTGAATGTGCCATACATTAAACTCTTCTGAGAGGGTTACCGAAAGTGTTTTTGGTTATAACTAAGTATTCAGTCATTTTTAACGTAATATTACTTTCATTGTGAACAAAAACGCAGCTAATTCAGTCCTCAGCAAAAAAGTTCTAAAGTTATAAAGAACAATCAAGTATATATAAAAGTATGCATTTGCGCGCACGCACATTTAGTTATATATATAATATATATATATATATATATATATATATATATATATATATATATATATATAGATATATAATATATATATATATATATGCCAATTGGCATGCAAAAAGGCAGGGTGCAGCATTTGGTTCGAGTATTATTTCTAAGATTCAGTGTTACTAGGAACGATTGACCAATTAGCCGCCTATTCAAGATTCTGTCTATTCACACATTCGTCACCCGGACATACACTTGATTGCACTATTTCCGGTGTGTTTATCCCTGGACACTGGCAACATAAAAAAAAAATCTAGTCTTTGTGTATATGAATCTAAGTCATATTTTCCTGTTCCTCAGCTGTGATACCTTATAGTTTGACTGTATTCTTTGCTACTTTGGTTTTTACCAACTGAATAACAAAGCTCATAATGAATTCAGGTTCTGAAAAGGAAACACAATTACATTCTTACTGTTTATGGTATTTGCAGTTTTCTTTCTGCTACACTGATAGCCATGTGTGCAGCTACCTATTCTTTCATGTTGGCAGTGTTGCTGATTCTCGATAGAAATATCCCCCTTCTGGCGAACATTGAGAACGGATCAGTCTTACTTACCTAGATATTATCATATTGACTGGAAAATCAGTCTGGAGTTTTGTGAGCGTTCCTTTGGACATGTATCACGCATCAAAATCCAACAAAATTAGTTATATTAATTTGCTGATTTATGAAAACCTATCACCATTTTTATGTTTACAAATAATTTGCAAATATGCATCACAATATTTCACTTCGCATAAGAAATCTATAACGACTGGAATAAATTCTTACAGAATTGAAACAAAACTCTGAGGAAACCATTTTAACGCTAATAAATACCTCACTTGTTAGCAAAATTAGAGACAATTGCCACGAACCTTTGCCAGAGGGTTACTCTCTTTAGCACTGTAGATCTAGGAAGTCGTACAAGAAACCCTGGTATCCAATAAATATATCAAAGCAGAAGAACCAGCATGATTTTGGTGCAAGATTTCCTTTTATTAAGAAATAGTAAAGCTATTTTTTTTAACAGAACAGGCTTCTTAAATAAGTAACAACCAAACACTGTAAAGAGCAATGTACATTGATTTGGAGGAAAGGTTATTTTTATAAAAAAATAACCTTGAAACTATATTAAACTTTATTGCACATTTCATGCTATATTTCAGTAGTGATTATCTATAACCGTTTGTCAGTAGAGTTGGATTTCCCTAGTATAGTGTTGTTCCCATTGGAAGCGTAGTGCTTCAGCTGCTGGAGGCTGAACCGTTGTGAGGCCCCTTCTACCTCTGAACCTCAGCAGTTGCCTAAATATCCATTTCGTACGCTCTTGTTGCCTTGCGATAATCAAACTCTTTTAGAGCAGTTGTTAACTAGCTTCTTCCGGGATATTCTTTTCAGGTAAACTACAAACTCGGGAAACAATTCATCATATCTTAGTCTTTTTAAAATTCTGACTTAAGATCCACAATTCACTTCAATAAAATAGTTAGTTTCACTGTATATGTAATCAATGTCCCTAAACAGGGCGAAACAGAGTAAGTAGGTGAATCACTGTTTCGCCGTGTTTAGTACTTATAGCCCCTCGGGGATCAATTGTCCTTAAGTGAATTGGTGTTTCACGATTCCCTGAAAACAAAAAATTTCAGGGATTTCGTGAAATCCTTGGTTTCCAAGCCTTACTGTAACACACACACACACACACACACACACACACACACACACCACACACACACATATATATATATATATATATATATATATATATATATATTATATATATATATATATATATGTGTGTGTGTGTGTGTGTGTGTGTGTGTGTGTGTGTGTGTGTGTGTTACAGTAAGGCTTGGAAACCAAGGATTTCACGAAATCCCTGAAATTTTCAGGGAATTCGTGAAACCACCAATTCACTTAAGGACAATTGATCCCCGAGGGGCTATAAGTACTAAACACGGCGAAACAGTGATTCACCTACTTACTCTGTTTCGCCCTGTTTAGTTAACAACTGCTTTAAAAGAGTTTGATTATCGCAAGGCAACAAGAGCGTACGAAATGGATATTTAGGCAACTGCTGAGGTTCAGAGGTAGAAGGGGCTATAAGTACTAAACACGGCGAAACGGCGATTCACCTACAATGTTTCGCTGTGTTTAGGGACATTGATTACTCATAGCTACAGTGGAACTAACGATTTTATTAATTGTGGATCTTAAGTCAGAATTTTGAAAAGATTAAGATATGATGAATTGTTTCCGGAGTGTGTAGTTTACCTGAAAATTAAACTAGAGGGCAAATTTTATTGTTACCAGCTATCAGCAGCGAATATACTTTCATAAAAAGCTTTTACAAGCCAGTATAGACGTCATCATAAATGTTTTTTTTACATGATATTTATGAATGTTCATATTACTGGCATTTGAACAATGAATAAGTTTCATTTCTAAAGCAGTCTCAACATGCATCCAATACAGTCGAATTTTCAGGCACGCAGAATTACCAACCAAAACCATACCAGAAACTTTTCTCCCTCTCGGAAGTAAGCGCCGCATTTTTGGGTCCTTGCTGTCAGCTTCAACAATATTATCTTTTTCGTGTGACTTTATGAATATAAATGTATACGGCAACCTAACGAGAGAACACAATTTAGCCCTGAAATAATTTGAACCCGGAACCAATATGCTTTAATAGAAAGCTCCCTGGTACGTCAGTACTGATGGATTTGCTTATCACTTCTTCGAGTCATCTGTGCGCTTGTTAACGCGACTGGCAATCAAAGGTGAGAACAATTTTTAGCCTTGAAGTGAATGAACGCTCATCCAAGATGCCTTGACTTCTATGCACAGCATCATCAACCTTGCCACAGCAGAAAACCTTTCTCTCACTCAGACGTCATTTCCGTGTATGTGACTCACTACCAGCTGTTATTTTTAAATATAATCTCAGAGAAATCTCTCTTGCATGCTAAGATAAATGGCATTATAAATCACATTTTACTGGATTACACATGTTTGATAATGTAACTGAGGTAGAATGTACATATTATGAAAAATTAACATGGTGAGATATGTGGAGAAAAAAAATGAAGAAAGGTGGATGGGGAATCAGTCGTTCGAGATGGTAGGGTCTTAAAGAAGGAATGGATTATGAATAGTTAGTCACTTAAATTCTTAGGAATGTGGAGGAAAACAAAACCTAGTCAGTGCTGGATAGATAATATGAAAGATGCATTACAAAGTAATTTTTTATGTGATATATCTCAGTATGATCTGTAGTATCCAATGTAGAATACAAAATTAGTAGTTTACAATAAGATAAATATTATGACACTTACTATTTGATCCTTTTGATACGTGATGAACCATGCTAAGATTACTTTTAAGACAGAGGTTATAGAAGCACTGAGTTAGAAAATATAACTTCCCAGTTAGCCAGTAACCATGAACAAAAGAAACGAAAGTCAAAATTTTTCTACTTTCTTTTTTTCTACGATTTTGATAACCAAAAACTTTATACGCATGGAGCTCATTTATAGGACCATAAAAACTAGGTGAAAAATATTTTCAAAAAGCCTGCACAGTTTTAAAAATGCATTCCTTGGCAAAAGCAAACGAATAAGCAAGATTATATTATATGATGAGAGAGGGAAATAATGCTATAAATTTTTTGAGGTATAAATGCTAACAATGAATTTTTTTTTCCAGGTAGATTCATGCAGAAAAGAAATATTCAATAATCCTCAGAGGAGTGATATGGGCTGCTCTACTGTAGAATTCTTCTTGACACACCAATTTTATAAAAAAGATGTTGGCATAGCTTTGGGAATTGATGCATGAATATCTGAAAGTTTTTTAAAAGCGAAGTAAGTTAAAATATTGAGGCAACAACAACCAATTTGTATCACTGACTTTAAGCGCGTGAGATTTTATAAATGTTGCATGATAGTAGGCTTATGGAAAGTGCGCTCTGCCATATTTATATCGTTATTCCCCCTTGGAAATAAAGCATAAAGAGAAAATGACGATCAGAAACAGCAACCAGTACCTAGCTGTACACACAACAAATATTCAGGATTGTATGGATGTAGTAAGCTTATCTCATTTGAGCTTCAAGGGAAAATATTGCAAGCTTGTGAGCTATTTTCGGAAATGAGCTGAAATTGCAATGCCAAATGAGATCTCGGTGTAGGTCTTTATGTAACTAGTTGTAGTACGCCAAGCTACTCGTAAGAAGTTCGTCAACGGGAGAATATACAAACTTCCAATTAATTTACAAAGGTCCAGTAAAATTTTAGCCAAAGATCCTCCTGGTAATTCAGGACCTTGCATACGAACAAAAAACTGAACTCTCGTGTGAGTGATGCAGCGCGGGATATTACGTGGTGAGGGGTAGAACTTTTATACTGTGTAGGAACTCATCCACAAACACTTGTTTCTAATACAGGGTCTCTTGACAATAATAATTTGTGCTTTGATGTGGGGAGAGGATTTCCGTAGTTTTGATTTTCATCTGAAATTGTAGATCAAGCCTCATAGTTTTGACCTGAAATATCAGATTAATTGGCCTCGAAAGTCAAGTATTTGACAAATCAAAATAGTGAGCTGGGATAAAGTTCCGAGTATTGGAAAGAACTTGTCATATTTAGCTCTCCAGTAGCTGCTTCCCCTACGCTTTCTTTTCTACCCGTTTGTAGCTCGCGCCTCTAGGGAATAAGGGTAAAAATCAATTATAAACAATCATAATGAAAACAACATGTTAGATCGCAATTTAACGTCAAAAATTACAGTTGGAAAAAAAAACATTGGGAATTAAATATTTTTAGAAAACAGGTTCTTTCGTAAACAGAAATAAAAGCCTTCTAGAGTTTGCCACAGCTTTGTTAAAACTTTAGTAAAAATTCAGCAGGAAATACACAGTGGAAGACGGACATGCGGGGTCTAGCATGAGGGAGAGAGTGTTTAGGGAGTTTGCAGTCAGTTTAACGCAGACCAGAAGGGAGGTATTTACTTAGAGACCGAAAACCACAAACAGTAACGTTGTTGATGTAAAACCTGGAACATATGAGGTAACTGGATATAGAAGGGCAAAAGATATTGATTAAAATGCGGAGTTCAACGGAAGCAAAGTGAAGGAAGCAACAGGTAATCACAGCATCCCAGAACAATCCCCCTTACCACCATTGTCCCTCTTGTCTGTGCACACCCCACCCCTGCTCCCACCTTCGTTTAGATAAAGCAACCGGATTAAATGGAAAAGCCTCATAAAATCGTTATCGCGCGTTGTTTTTCTATGATGGTTTACGGGGGGAAATCCGTCAATGGTGGGTTCAAACAACGAGTATGCCCTTCTTTCCCGGAGTCTTAATAGCGGACGTCGTTACCTAGGATATTATATTAGTTTTTTTTTTAATTACTGGGCTCTTGATGATCTGAAGATTAGTCGTGAAATTATATAAAAGCTATATGAAGCGAGAGAGAGAGAGAGAGAGAGAGAGAGAGAGAGAGAGAGAGAGATCATATTAGTCAATCCAGTTAATTCAGTTTTGTGACCTGTAGCAATACAAAACTTTTATTTTATTTAATTTATATATATATATATATATATATATATATATATATATATATATATATATATATATATATATATATATATATATATATATATATATATATATATATATATATATATATATATATATCATGAATCATATCATATTTCCGTGATTCAACATACATACATCAAGTTACAAATCTTTAATATCTCGGCATTAATATATTTTCATATATTTCGTCGGCCCACGGGCGCGAACCATCCAACCAACAAATTCAGGACGCACAGTGAAGCATCTAGATGCTTCACTGTGCGTTGTGAATTTGCTGGTTCGAGGTTCGCGCCGTAAGCCGACGAATTTCTTATCGACTAAAAGATTCCCCTTCGGTTAACATGTATGAAACTATTTTAATTCAGAGGTAGAGCAAATAAGATTTAAATTAAAGGGACATTTGTATCTCGGTGTATGTATATATATATATATATATATATCTAATATACTATATATATAGATATATATATATATATATATATATATATATATATATATATCTCTATATATATATATATATATAATATATATATATAATATATATATATGATATTATATATATATTATATATATATATATATAATATAATATATATATATATATATATATATGATATATAGATTAACTATAGAGTATATCTAGATTATATCCATGAGTGTATAATCTATATATATACTATATGTTATATATATTTATATAATAATTATATATATATTATAATATACTATATATATACTATATAATATATATATTATATATATAGAACTATATTAATATTCTATATATAACTATTATCACTCATAGGTAATACTTACGTATATATATATATTATCTATATGCGGTGATAGTTATATATATATAATTATACCTATATATATAATAGTATTATATATTATACTACAATACTATATTATATCTATATATATCCTTATATATAAGATATCATATGAATAAGTCTATATATACTATATATACTATATATATAACTATATATCTATATATCTATAATATATATACTCTAATATATATATATAAATATATATATATATATATATATCTCGTAAGGAATTTTTGCCCTCTTTATTTCAAAGTAAAGTAAACTAACATTTATTCATAATCCTATACAGATTCAGTCACCTCTACAACTTTTTGAGGGATTAAGTCTGACTCACCCATTGTCTGCATTGACTGTCGCACCTCTGTCTTTCCA